>NC_090445.1:1416562894-1416865925 GCF_031143425.1 Pleurodeles waltl | reverse complement strand
TGAGGCGAGGGCGTGCGGGGAGATGAAGTCGGCGATGGTGTCGCTGAAAGGGGCGCGAGGTCCGGGAGGACAGTAGACGAGGGATCCTCTGAGGGTGGTCCTCGGGTCGGCGCGAATCTGAAAATGCAGGTGTTCAGCGGCAAGAGGGGAGTCTTCAGTGGAGGTGGTGACGCTGATGGAGTCTTTGAAGACGATGGTGATGCCTCCTCCTACTTGGTTGGTGCGGTCTTTCCTGGAGATCTTGTAGCCTTCGGGGATGGCGGTGGCGATGTCTGGAGCAGAGGAGGCGTTCATCCAGGTCTCCGTGATGAAGGCGACGTCCGGTGCTGTGGAGTCTAGGAGGTCCCAGAGTTCAACGGCGTGTTTGTGAACGGAGCGAGCGTTGACTAGGATGCACTTGAGGTGGTTGATGGCGCGTGGGCTTGTGGTCGTAGTTGTTGCGTGGTGGAAGATGCGTTTGCAGGAGTTGCAGGCGAAGGGTCCATGGGTGCGTTTGGGGTGAGCTTGGAAGCAGGTGTTGGAGCGTCCTGGGTTGAGGGCATGGAGGGTGGTGGGGTCATAGCGGATCATCGGGGCTTGGGAGCGCTGGGGACCAGGGGTCATGGCGCTGGGCGCGGGCCAGGCGTGGACGGGCGCAGACGGGCTTGCCTCTGGCGCGCCTCCGGCGCGCCAGCGGCGCACCCGCTGCACGCGGTCGCGCAGCGGCCGCCATATGAGGTAGGAGGGGGGGGAGGGGTCAGCTGGTGGCGAATGGGAGCTGGGGGCGTGCAGGAGGTCGCAGCGGGAAAGCGCGAGGGAGGGGGGGGGACAGGTAGAGTGAGAAGAGCTGGGGGAGGGGGGTTTAAGGGTGGAGGGGGGAGAGTGTTAGGAGGTTTAGGAGATTAGGGAGAAAGATAGGTGTAGGGTTGTGAAGATAGGGGAGGGGGGGTTGTAGAGGTGGGTGAGGGTGAGAGGTAGAGTGAGGGGATAGGAAGATAGGTAATAGAGGGGGTGGTGGGAGGGGGGGAGAGATAGAGAAATAGGTAGAGAGAAAAGGTAGATAGAGAAATCGATAGATAGGGAAAAAGATAGAGAGATAGGAAGATAGGAGGAGGTGGAGAGTGAGGGAGTTGGATAGTGGGATAGAGAGATGGAGAGATAGGTAGATAGGAGGAGTGAGGGAGGTAGAAAGTGAACGGGTTAGATAGGGGAGATAGAGGGGGGGATGCGAGTGGGGGAGGGGGATGAGGCAGGAGCAGGAGGGCAGGCGCGGGGAGAAGAGGACGGAGGAGGCAGAAGAGCTGAAGGCAGAAGACAAGAAGACAAGAAGAAAAGAAGAACAGAAGAAAAGAAGAACAGAAGAGCAGAAGACCGGAAGGACTGAAGACCGGAAGAGCAGAAGACCGGAAGAGCAGAAGACACACAGAAGAACACAGAAGAACAGAGAAGAACAGAGAAGAACAGAGAGGAGTACAGAAGAACAGAGAATAATACAGAAGAACACAGAGGAAGACAGAAGAAGACAGAGGAAGACAGAAGAACAGAGAAGAATACAGAAGAACACAGAGGGAGACAGAAGAACACCGAGGAAGACAGAAAAACACCGAGGAAGACAGAAAAACACAGAGGAAGACAGAAGAAGACAGAGGAAGACAGAAGAAGACAGAGGAACACAGAAGAACACAGAAGAACACGGAGGGAGATACAAAAAACGAAGAAACAGGGTGCAGAATACCACAGCAGAAGATGGGGAAGAAGAGAAGAGGAGAGAAGACGGGGAGAAGAGGAGTACAGAAGAAGAATACAGACGAGGAGCGAGGAGGAAGAACAGAGAAGAAGGAAAGAGGAAAAGAAGCAGGAGCAGGAGAGAGGGTGAGTAGCGCGGGGCAGAACGAGGGGCTGGGAGGTGGGGGGTACTTACTGTGGGGTGGGTCTCAGGAACTCAGGAACCTGGAGGAGCTGCAGCGGCAGGGGGAGCGACCTACCCTTGGGTCAAGGGTCGCTACCACTGTCGCGCAGCGGCCGCCATATGAGGTAGGAGGGGGGGGAGGGGTCAGCTGGGGGCGAATGGGAGCTGGGGGGCGGGGGCGTGCAGGAGGTCGCGGCGGGAAAGCGCGAGGGGGGGGGACAGGTAGAGTGAGAAGAGCTGGGGGAGGGGGGTTTAAGGGTGGAGGGGGGAGAGTGTTAGGAGGTTTAGGAGATTAGGGAGAAAGATAGGTGTAGGGTTGTGAAGATAGGGGAGGGGGGGTTGTAGAGGTGGGTGAGGGTGAGAGGTAGAGTGAGGGGATAGGAAGATAGGTAATAGAGAGGGTGGCGGGAGGGGGGAGAGATAGAGAAATAGGTAGAGAGAAAAGGTAGATAGAGAAATCGATAGATAGGGAAAAAGATAGAGAGATAGGAAGATAGGAGGAGGTGGAGAGTGAGGGAGTTGGATAGTGGGATAGAGAGATGGAGAGATAGGTAGATAGGAGGAGTGAGGGAGGTAGAAAGTGAACGGGTTAGATAGGGGAGATAGAGGGGGGGATGCGAGTGGGGGAGGGGGATGAGGCAGGAGCAGGAGGGCAGGCGCGGGGAGAAGAGGACGGAGGAGGCAGAAGAGCCGAAGGCAGAAGACAAGAAGACAAGAAGAAAAGAAGAACAGAAGAAAAGAAGAACAGAAGAGCAGAAGACCGGAAGGACTGAAGACCGGAAGAGCAGAAGACCGGAAGAGCAGAAGACACACAGAAGAACACAGAAGAACACAGAAGAACACAGAAGAACAGAGAGGAGTACAGAAGAACAGAGAAGAATACAGAAGAACACAGAGGAAGACAGAAGAAGACAGAGGAAGACAGAAGAACAGAGAAGAATACAGAAGAACACAGAGGGAGACAGAAGAACACCGAGGAAGACAGAAAAACACTGAGGAAGACAGAAAAACACAGAGGAAGACAGAAGAAGACAGAGGAAGACAGAAGAAGACAGAGGAACACAGAAGAACACAGAAGAACGCGGAGGGAGATACAAAAAACGAAGAAACAGGGTGCAGAATACCACAGCAGAAGATGAGGAAGAAGAGAAGAGGAGAGAAGACGGGGAGAAGAGGAGTACAGAAGAAGAATACAGACGAGGAGCGAGGAGGAAGAACAGAGAAGAAGGAAAGAGGAAAAGAAGCAGGAGCAGGAGAGAGGGTGAGTAGCGCGGGGCAGAACGAGGGGCTGGGAGGTGGGGGGTACTTACTGTGGGGTGGGTCTCAGGAACTCAGGAACCTGGAGGAGCTGCAGCGGCAGGGGGAGCGACCTACCCTTGGGTAGGTCGCTCCCTGAGGATTTTTAAAGTGCTCACTCAACCCCCGGGCCATCTTCTCACTGAATAACATATGTCCATTGTTATCTAACCAAATGGTACCATAAAGGAAGTAAGACTAAGTGGAACCCCCTGGGATTTGAACCTGTGACCATGAGATGACATAAAGAATCCTGGAGCACATGAATTAGATCACTGAGCCAATAGAACTATCCTGAATGGTAAATTGAAGGATGCCTGATTGGAAAGAGAGTAGCAAGGGTTTAGACCAGAACACTGAAGTCGAAAATATTGACCTGCAAGAATGTTGACTGCAGAATATTGACTATCTCTATATCTTTAAGGCATAGAATATGTGGGTAAGTGTAGACTAATATTCTTAACTCCATGTCTACATACATTGATGCTATATATGTTGCCAAGGAAGTAGATGTGAATTTAAGTGTAATAAATCTGCATTTACATACACTGAAGTTCTAGTGAAAGCCAAGATTCTGGAGTCGACATCACGGCAGAGCAAAATATTCAGTGACAGATAAGTTCGGGAGGTCGGTGACAGGCAGCGAGACTGGACATTCTGTAGCACGCAGGATTCGGAGTTTTTGCTGGCATGAGTTAAGATGGGATGCCCCGGGGAGTGATCACACCAGGATGTTTGGCAATCAGCCTTGATATTTCGTGGCTGGCAGCAAGTCAGGATGTTCTGTAGATGTCAGTGGGCAGACAAACTAAAATACTTGGCAGCAGGAAATTATTTTCCGTGAGGCACCAGTTTGCGATATCTGTAGCTGTTAAACCAGATGTTTCACTAATATGTCAGACCACCTTTGTCATTATACACAGGACTATGAGTGCCACGAATGAGATAGAACAATATTGTACAGAATATAGAACCTGTGAACAATAAATAGAGTCCATAAATGTGTGCCCCTGCGTAGGACAGTTAAAATGAAAAATGTAATTTAGATAAGGTTAGTGTGAATTGCATACTCCAGCTGTTACTATTTATTTACAGGCTATTTAGTGTCAGCTACTAACATCACATCATAAACCATAAGGACATACACACACCGCCTTTGAAAAAAAAATGAAAATGGATTCCCACAACCATAAGGCTTTTAAACATTTCACACAAATGTGTTAAAGTGAGTTTAAAGTAAAGAACACATGTGTGCTTATAATAAAGCAAGCAATGAAAAAACTACTTTGTGGAGTGACAGATCGTCATCAGGATATATCTATGGTGCATCAACAACACAATTTGAACTACAGAAACAAGCATTTGTTCGTTTTTTAAGGAACCTGCAGAAACCCTATTACCAATTTGAGGGCAAGGACGCATTTCCATCCTCAGACTTTGACCCAGAGAAAGAGAATGGCTGAAAAGGGACAAAACGGGAAAATAGTGAGATATTAAAACAGTAACGAGGGGATAAAACAAATGAAAAAGAACCTTAAAAATGAGATAAATGGCCACGTATTGTTGGGTAGGGAAAAAAGAGCCATGTGATGGAAACAAGACTTGGCCTCGAAATTTGGCAGGACCTTGGCGGGATCCTAAGATAACATTTTGATGCCATGCACGTTTTCACATAAAAACGCCACTCATATTTGGCACTGGAAGATAGGATTTATTTTTCAACATCAGACTTTGGCCCAAAAAGAGAGAAAGGGTCAAAAGTGGTGGAAGAATGAGAAGGAGAAAGCTAGGAAAAACGTGACATAGAGAGAAAGCTGGCGTGCAAACTTGCAGAAGTGAAGTAGAAACTCAGGAAGTAATGGGTGGTGGAAGAAAAGGGCATGGGGTGAAATCAAGCCTAGGTAATCGTGGTATTCACCAACCGTGGTCTTGAGCAGCACCAGTCACCGGCTCCTAAGAAAAAAGATTCTGCACTTTTTTCTTTAGAAATTAAGCATTGCTCTTCACAAATTTTATTTACACAACAGTGTGTTTGAACCTATTTGTATCTCTTAGTTGTAACTGACCCCACTGGAGAATTCAGTGGAAGAATTTGAGGAGTGCACAAAAGAGAACTAAGATGATGTAAAGGAAAGGAAAGACGTATGAAGATGCAACTGAATGTACTATTAGGGTACACAACCAAGAAGGTGCGTGTTAAAACATATGTGGAGGTACCGGAAAAAGTACAAAGATACATTTGAAAAAAGGTGAGGAGGATCCTAGGGAAATAGAAGTTCGTTTCTTGAAAGCCTAAGAGTGCACATAAAAGAAACTTAGGTATAAGTTTAAAATGACCTCCGAGAAAACCTTACAAAACTATTGGAGTGTATGTTGAATGAGTAGGAGGAGGAGGAATCTAAAGGCACTCTGGTGAATACGTTAAATTGGAATTGGAAGTTAAAGATCAAAAACAGTGCACACTGATGAACTAGGAGTGTGTATCTAAAAAAACTACAAGGCTACACGTAAGTGAACTTTGTGTTTACACCTGAGAAAACTTTAAGAGCCTTATTTTCAGTAATCTTTTAATACAGTGGGGACATTTAGGATTTAGTGGCCCTTTCAAAATTAGGAGATCCACAGTATCTCCGATGAACTCATGTCTTTCATTCGGGAAATGCGGCTAAGAGCAGGTGATGCCTGTGAATGAAATACCAAAGAGAAATAAATAATATCAACATCGATTGGGACCTAACATACAGATTACCTGGTAATTCCTCATTTCTAAGGGAATCCTCATTGTTCCACACATGATACCTGCCAGCTCTGCTCCACCACTTGAAGTTAATAATATCCATGGGAAGATGAAGTTACTGGGCACATTTTGGGGCACTCAGATGAGGCTTAAAGAGTACAAAACTGAAAACTAAAATAACGAAGAGGATGCTGGTTAAAAAACCAGGAGTGTGCTATTCAAAGAACTGTGTGTGCTTATGAAAGTACCATGAGGGTGTCATGATTACACGTCCAACATTCATGTCTACATGCAAGGTAGAAGGGGTCACCTAGTCTGTTATTCACCCAAGAGACTTATGGCAGCAATAATGTGAATTTAGAGGAGCTTCTTTATGTTACTTAACCTAGATACATTTCACATCACTGTAGAAATGTTCCTCTAAACAGTAGTAGCTAAACAGTGTGGGCGTTTTTGCAATGGCCATAAAACATCACACTACACAGATGATTCTAAGAACACAAATGTTCCTGCATATGGTTTAAGTATTTAGTGTTCCTATTGAAAACTAAGCATGAACTGAAGAGAGCTTGAAGGCTAAAATCAAAGACTCTCATCATCCTCCAAAGAAACATACCCACATTTTTACCCTTTTAGAAGTGGAATTTTTGGTACAATCAACTGGGCCTTTTGAAGTGATTGTGAATTAGACATTTGAGGCACCAATGATCTTCAGAAGGTCCATGTTAGATCTGCAGGAGGTCATGCTCCCTATCAGCTTCCAGTTCAACTACAGATATCAAAGTCAGATTTTGGGTAGGATGGTACTTTTAACAGGACCAAGTCCTCTAGGCAACGGGAACTGAAGTGTTGTTTTTAAGAGAAAAATATGGAGGGATTACACCATGATTGGGTAAACACTTCTAAATTAATAAAAATAGACAATATGTTAGACATACAAAATCAGAAAATGGCTGCTCAGTGGTTCACACTTTCAGTAATTATATTTTAGTCAGTACCTCTCCTGTTAATTTAGAAACGTGGATTTGGTAATCCTTAGATTTATTGATGACCCGACTAGTCTTAATAAATTCTTTCTTGCCTTGATAGCACAGCTCTTCAGGCCTTTAGTAGATAGGTTGTATTCTGGGTCCAGTTTACTAATTACCTAAGTGAGTGTTGGAGGCCCTCTAGGTCTTGCAATACTATAACATATGCAGAATCGAATAGTCCACATTTCTGTTAGAAAGATGTTTTGATAATTTATATATTAATATTCTTGAGGAGAACTTTGATATTGAGCAAGTCGTACATAACACTGGGTTACCGTAAAAACATTCATTTATTGCATATTCTTAATCGGCAACTGTGTGCTCCGTCTAAACAATATTAATAATCAAGTGCATGTGTTTTTTTCGAAGTCGATGCAGTGACCTAAGCGACTAAAGAAGTGCCTCCTCACATTCACAAAAGTTTCAGGTAATGTCTATACAATGCATGGAAGTTAATGGAAGGTAATCTCACTATTGGCCCGATGTACTGATACCCATTTTCAAACCAGAATGTTTAATTTGCATGCCGACTGGTTTGTAAATGAGTGTGCAAATAGCAATATGACATATGTCCTAATAAGTCACACTATACATTGTCTATTGTCATGGGTCTCAAAACCACCTGCCTAATGAGTATTAATTAGGTTGGTCACCATTTGCAACCCACTGTGACTGCCTGTGAATGCAGGGATGGAGGCACACCAGGGATATTTTTTTTTAAAAAAAACGTCTTTTAAAGTGAATAATGCTGCTTTAAAAAATATGTTTCCCATCAGGAAAAATATTGGGGATCATACATGGGGAGAGGTCCTCTGTACCTATAGATGCTCTCCCTGAGGCCATCCGATCAAGGCCGGCTTTAGGGCGGTGCGAGTGGTGCGGCCGCACCTGGTGCTGACCTGGTTTGGGGGCGCTCACCTGAGGAGGGGCCTGTGTTTAGCAATGACTTACAAAACTTGCAATTTAAAAGCACCTGCTGAAAAGTTCCTTGTGCATCCAGCCTTCAGGAAACAATTAAAATGTCAAGATATCTCTTGTGATTAATGTTCCTGTTAGGAAGAGAGAAGGGAGTTTTGACTAGCGGCAGCGTTGACTCTTCATAAAGTAGTGTCGAGGGTTAATATACCTGCTGCATAGAAAATAACTATATTTTATGTGGATAGCTGAGTGGCTTAGTGAAGCCAGCCTTTTCAAGCGCTTTAAAACAAATTAATGTATGTGAAAGGGGGTCTATGGAGAGATGAGGGGCACATTTGCTGGATGGTAATGAGTGAATCCGAGGATATGATCAAGGGGTTGGGGTACGCCAAAAAAGACTGTCGCAAAGGGCGCCACTGGCGCTAAAGTCCACACTGCATCTGATTGTGCCTGAATCAGTTTCCACCCCAAGTCCAGGACTGGTAACTGATCAATGGTTTGTGAGTGCAGCTTTCGTCATTAACCACTGATACATACTTTTGCAACTCGTAAACAGGTTTGGGTACCCCTTTCAGGTCCTCCTATTTACAATTCTGAAAAGAACATGAAAGTCATAAAGACTTTTCCAACTGGGAAAAGGACTGTTGTACCTTGTAAAAATCCTTTTTTGGGATAATTAACCAATTGATTTTGTGAATTACTTGGTTTGTGCCTACAAACAGCCTTTGCACACCAGGCTTCAAAGAGAGAGAAACTCAAAAGACTATGATGGTGGACCGGAAATATCAGTGAGAACACTACTACAAAAATATTACAGTGGTACTGAAAACTATGAGGGTTCTGTAAAAACTAGGAGCAATAAACGGTTATTACAGTTATAGCAAGGGACCCACTGAAATACTAGCGATGGTGCCAACCAAAAAACTCTGTGCCTCTAAAAGAAGATAGACGGAGTACCTGTAAGAGGTATAGGTGGGCATGGCAAGGGCTTTTCAAGTGTGTCTCAAGGATATATTCTTCTGTTGTAAAAACCATTAAAGTTGTATTTAAAAGATTTTTAAGTGTAGCTAAAAAGAAATATCAGTGGGAATGTGGAAAATCACTGTATAGTAGGCAGGCTCGCCTGAATGAGTATAGGACTGTATACCACTAAGTACACTAGCACGTCTGTTACTGCTATTAATGTATATCAATTAAAAAATAGAGAGAAGAAGCAGTAAAGTGTGCTCTTGAGGGGAATAGCAACTGGTTAGTAAGAACAATACAGATGGTTACTAAACACTGTAGGGTTATACCAGCCCTAACCAGGGTGGGAGGAGTGACCACTAGGTCACTTCAAGGCTGCATATATTTTTTTTTGCCACAAAAAAGAAATACAGAACAACATTACAGAAATAAAGAGACAGTAAAATATGGAACTGACTGCATATATCCATAAGATATTTTACCATACCAATGACAGCACAAAAACAGGTGTCTCATGCTACAGACAGATGCAATCATTCTAACCAATGTGGGGGAAGGGCTACCTAGGCACCAGGAACTGAGGAGCAAATATGCGCCTCAATCTGTTTGAACATGTTGGGATGTCTAATCAAAGTCAAACAAATTGTAGAAAATGAGTCAAAAAATGAGTACAGAAAAATAGCATCACCCACTATAGTATGTATTTTGCTAAGTGCGTATAGTCCTTAAAATTAAAGAAACTTATTCATATGAAAAAAGCCGCACTACAACACCATACATGCTGAAAAAAACTATAAATATCACTATATGTATCAATGAGTGGTGTAGAGCATTATTTGTCACTTCCGTCTGGAGTCTTGAAAGTATTTGCAGAACTGTTTTCTTCAAAATAGGAGCAAAATAGGCGAATGCCCAAATCAGCCTATTATCATCACCTCCCTTGCTCGGTCAGTGTGCCTATCAAAGCATCATCTGCTAATTTGCTGAACTGAGCAGATCTACAAAACTGTTTAATTCATGCAGCCATTTTTCTCAAGTCCAGTGATCAGCACAGGGGTGTTATTGGTAACGTACTACTTAGTAGGAATTATAAACGTACTGGTCTATCCATCTTCCAGTTTCTAACTGTAGATATGTTTACTGATGCATCAATGTAATATTCGCATTCTACTTATTTTTCTGGAATCATTCTGAAATATGTCTAAACGTGAATAGAAGTCATATCAGTAGCGTTAGACGCTTTTTAATACCTTTTGCATGATAGTAACTAGCTTTGTGCACTTATGAGAATCAATGTTTGAAGACCATATAGTTAAGATGAGGGCTGCAGATCTTAGCCTGGCATTGTACCTGCCACTTACAGAGGACATCTAAGTAAGACTGAGCACGTTTGCTGTCCTTAGCCTGGTCCCGGGCCCCATTTTAGTGTGGATAAGCTAGTTTGTGGTACATGTAATATAAATACATCACTGAATGGGATTTTGACATACAAGTCAATATGTTGAATTGAAAATTGCTAAAGTTACAATTTACAGCAAAATGCAGGACTTTGGCAACAACTGTTAAATTAAAATATACTATTATAAGCCATCAATACACACTCATAAGAACATTGGAGCAGAACTTGACAAGCAGGCAAATGTATTTTGTAGGCTAACATCTATAGTACAAATAGATAATCAGATTTTCCAGGCCAGGCTACTATTAGAGGTTTACGAGATTATCTTCATGCAGACACATAAATTAACAGGCTAAAGAAAACATAGGTATGCCTGTGTCATTGTCTCATAAGAATGCTTTCACATACCTTGTGTTACCACCTTGCCAAAGACTGGAAGAGTGTCCAAGGTGGAGCAGTTCCAGCGCCGGTTCCTGAACTGGTACTGACACTCCTCAATCGATAACTGGGCTCCTCGCCGCACTGAGTCCATTACCTCAAGGTTTCGTTTACACATCTGCACTTGCCGCTGTATTAACCCCTTAAGCTTCTCACAGGTTTCTTCTTCGGAAATACTGCCAACAGATGACAGCTTTGCTAGGTATCTGCCAGAAGGAAAATTTGGAAGAGTTACTTTGATTTATTCTCTTTGAAACCTGTTCTAAAAGACACTGAAAGATTGTCCTGATTGATATCAGCTTCTTTAATATTACCACCACTACAGAAGTATGATGTGCGTCTGTTACACCACTTAGAAATAGTTTGGTCATCACAGCAAGGTTAAGGCATTAAAGAAGGCACAGTTTATTATTTAATCAATATCATTTTAGTACTGTGGTCTGGGAAAGCAATACTAAATATTTAATACAAAACCTCAGTTAAGGCTCGCCATCATGGGCGTCCTTATAGAATACACAGATTCAAGGACATTCAAGCATGCCTTGGAGGGGGGGTGGGTGGTCGGGGCGTTATCCCCTGGGGTGTAGGATTAATGGGTGTCCTGGACTGAGTCCTGCGAATCCACAGGAATTATCAGGAGAATATGCAACTCTTGGTCTGATCCTCTCAGTTATTCCTTATTCATCCAAACCATTTCCTCTACAGATTTGCAACTCAAATTCATGGTTTAAATATGAGATGTCTGCCGTGGCTCCGCAAACCTCATGCTTCCCGACTGGCCTGGTAGCAGTTTAACATGCCGGATCACGAATGATGGTACTCTTGCAGTGACAGTCTAAGTGTAAAGATCTGCTGTAACCTAAATGCTGATTGACTGCTAATTTAAAGATTCTAGAAGACGTACTATGATTTAGAATAACAAATATTTTTTCTTTCTCAAATGAAACAAACAAAAATTGCAAAAAACTCTAAATAACAAAATAGCAGTGCCCTTTTAGCCCCACTGCAGTCCTGGCAGTGATCGCTCAGATAAACTCCATACTGAGTGGCAATAAACCTAGCCTACTTGACGAACACAGTTCGAGTATCTTGTGCCTAAGTAAATCCTGATATTCTCCCTATTGAGACTGATGTGTGTCTCTATACGTAATGAAGTAATAGAGCCTAATGCTTTAGGCTCTAAAGAAAACTGCCAGGAGATGGACATCCTTAGATAAAAGTCAAGAGTTTAACTGTTACTGGGCCATTAATGTAGTTGAACATGAATTATAAGGGTGGGCACTATTAAAACATTCCACTAAAGTTATATTTTAATATTCTGATAAAAACAGGAGATGAAAAACAACATCTAACCTCCGGGCAACTTCCCATTCCTCCTGATGCCCTTATGATCATCAAAACCTACAGCCAGAGTTGGATCGTTATAAGTCCACTATAACTATCTGCTAACTTACTGAAGTTTGGGGCAGTAAGAGCCAAGAGGCGTGCATAATGGAACGTGAATTTGTTAATTTAGTGTGAGCTTTGTATAGGGCTATGTGTTACCTTTCAGTAGTGGTTTGTCTATAATATATCAAAATTGCGGGGTCCCAAAATGCTTCTTAGGAGCCTGTGACTGCTGCTGCAGAACGAAGGGGCTACTGAATACCAAGGCTGTCTAGTCTTGATTCCAGATCATGCCTTCTTCTTCCACCACCCTGCACTTCCAATCACTCCAGGTCCTTCTTATTCATTATGTCTTCTCTCTGCTATCTCCCCTTTGTCAATCCTTTCCTTCCTTTTCCCTTTTCTAACTGTTCATCTCTTGTTCTGGGTCAAAGTCGCATAATGGCACATAAGCCCTAGTCCCCAAAAATGAGCATACATGCCCACCGCCTGCAGGTGGTATCATAAATAGAGGGCTGCCTTTCGATTACTCATGAGCTCAACTAAAATGCCCTAATAAATTCAACAAATTGCGAACTTTAATCTTGTATCAGAAACTAAACGTTCTCACAAAACGAGCTTTGAACCACAGTGGGTTTAGATGACTAAATCACATGCTGTTCACGAGGTACTCATTGACATGTTCAATATGCAACTTTCCCATCTGAATGATCAACATCTACAGCGTTTATTTTAAAATGGCCTCCCAATGTACTTTTAGGTATCACAAAAAAGCCTATATTAATATAAAACTTCCAGCACATAAATGCTCACAGACAAAACAGGAGGTATCAGTGCACACTACCCCCTACTCCTGTCTCAGGCCACGTCATTTCATTCATGGTTCATTCTGTCTGCCTCTCAGAAACGGACAGTAAGCAGCTCAAGTCATATTTCAAAATGCATGATAATTTGCAAACTCAGACTTGCATTCAAGATTTAAGCATTTTAGTTACCATTTCTATCACTGTAAATGAACTACAATCTACAAACCATACGTTATCTACCCAGCTATTATGAAAGTCCTTTGGGCCTCACAAAAGATATGAAAATTGCTCTGCAAATACCAAAACAATACCACATGCTCTGTAGTGCCACCCGAAGGCCCACCTCAGTAATGGATATTATTGCTCTTACATCTGCAATCAATAGAATCAGTATGAAAAATGTGTTACATACTGGCTGAGTATTAATGTTTGATGGGCGACTTATTTTTAAATATGGCAGCCAATCTTTATGGGACTATGTAATGTCACGTTACTGACTTAGAGCAGACAAACTAAAAACTGAATGGCTACTGAATGTGGAATACAGCTCTAAAGAAGTAATACATAGGTCACAATTATAACACTGTGATCTGCCGGAGGCCTATGAAGTATTTTGAGTCGAGGGGCTGAGGGACAGCACCAGTCAGAAATTGGTTTGTTTCTTGAAATGTTTATGGGCCACAAAAGATAACCAGTGGAGTATATACAAGAAGGGGGTGGGAGAGTTGATTTTATATTCAGCGGTAATAAGGAGCATTTTGAATGTTAGGCAAGTGGTTTACTTGTGATCTACTTGGTTTTGCAGAAGGCTGCATGCAGTGCAGGGTGTTGGGATGGTCTAGGTTGGATGTATTCATGCACCCATTACACCATTGTAAAGGTTGAAGTCGGGGTCCTTGGCTATTCTGTGGTATTGTCTAAGCTTCTGTTACTAATTCCCTCTGAAAGTTTGTGTGTTGATCTCAGCGAAAGTTTTTATTGAGGTCTTACATCAGTTAGACTATTGTCATTTGACTGTTAGGAAAGACGAGGTGTGGGTCCTGAATACTGAGTCGGAAATATAGTTATAACTTATTAAAAAATCAAGGCAAGTATATATTTATTTTTTATGCGTAACTCCACATATATGTACCTTAATGGTATTTATATCTTAACGGTATGAGATGTGGAGTTAAGAATAGTAAATTCATACTTTCCTACATGCACTTGACTTTCAGTATTTTGGTCCTCAATATTTTGGCTGTGACATGAATGTTTGACGATATTACCTACTCTATGTTCCAGACTACATTTGAGAGAAGACAGTAGGAATGAAGAGCGACGCATCAGCATGTCTCAAAAGCCTTGGAGATAAACTTAGTGCTTCAAGCATATGTATGTCACACTTTCTGACACTGTCATTGATGCCTGACTCCACACTTGTCGCCTTCTTAGGGCTCTTATCAAAGGATATAATCTGCATGTTAATGCTATTGATTAAAATATGAAAAATTCCAGTTACACATTGGTCTGTTTCCTCCAAACACACATGTGCCCTTTAATGGGCAAGAAATACATAGGTACATGTAGGAGTGACAGGCTTGTATTAACAGGACCTTTCAGAAGACACAAATAGTTATCTTCCATCACCAAACTTTACTTTTCTTTACGTTTACTCCAAGTTGCATACTTGTCTATCCTGAGAGGATAACTTATACGTTCCTGCATGCTTTAATTGAAGTTGTTTGTACAACTGAATAGTCTTTCAGTATGTTCTCTAAATGAACCTCCAAATGCAAGATTAATTCGTTTACCTCTGTGCATTAATAACATCATATATAGGGTCATAGAAGAGTAAGCTTTATATAAAGCTGGCAGCAAGTTCCTCTCTATCTTATGCAGCCCTGCATCGTTGTTTCAAGATATAGACATACTCAAATCTATAACACTGAACACTTATCAAAATTGCAATATTACCTATTCACATTTACAACATGCGCATGGCCGCTAGTATACTTCTCACAATATCACTATAGCATATGATAATCTACTTCAATACTATCCAACAGTTGCAGGCCTGTATCACTTATCAATCCAATCTACAGACATCCTTATAATAAAAATTGAAACATATAGGGGCCTCGTAATACACTGCATTTTGTAGTATATGAAGTGGTGCTACAGCGGTGCTACTCGTACTAGATAATGATATTCACAAACCTAATGTGGAGACCTCACCTCCTTTATGTTTTCTAAGTGGATGTCAGCACCACAGCACTAAGGATCACAAAACAGGTGTCAAAGTACTCCAACTCAGCCTTGGAGTAAGTCTGTCCCACACATGGCTATTCATGAGTACCTCAACACACTCCCAAAGACCCACAGAAAACAATGGTAACAGGGAATTAAAATAAGACCTTTTAGGAAATAATGTTAAAATATTTACATTATTTCAACATTTAAGGCAGAGGTTCTTAAACTTTGTGCCGCGGCTCCCCAGTGTGCCATTAAAGCTAGCCAGGGGCGCCGTGAAAAGATGCACTTTATGAAACAATTATGTGCTGATGGTGCAAATTAATCTTATGACCTAATAGGAAATCAATTTTTAAAACTGTAAATTGATATAATAATTGGTCTTTTTTTGTTCATTCCTTTGTTACTGGAGCTTGTTAAATTGCACAACAGTCACATAATTAAAATATACAAACAGATACCAAATCCCTAATTTGGGATTTTCATCGAGGACTATGCTAGTTTCATGGACAGTATTTCACAGGCTCAGATAATGTAGGAAAGTACCATCTTGCCGGCATGTTACCCCTATATTTCACTGTATATATGTTGTTTTAGTCTATGTGTCACTGGGACCCTGCCAGGCAGGGCCCCAGTGCTCATAAGTGTGTGCCCTGTATGTGTTCCCTGTGTGATGACTAACTGTCTCACTGAGGCTCTGCTAACCAGAACCTCAGTGGTTATGCTCTCTCTGCTTTCCAAATTGTCACTAACAGGCTAGTGATTTCACCAATTCACATTGGCATACTGGAACACCCTTATAATTCCCTAGTATATGGTACTGAGGTACTCAGGGTATTGGGGTTCCAGGTGATCCCAATGGGCTGCAGCATTTCTTTTGCCACATAGGGAGATCTGACAATTCTTACACAGGCCTGCCAGTGCAGCCTGAGTGAAATAACGTCCACGTCCACAGCCATTTACCACTGCACGTAAGTAACTTATAAGTCACCTATATGTCTAACCTTCACCTGGTGAAGGTTGGGTGCAAGGTTACTTAGTGTGTGGGCACTCTGGCACTAGCCAAGGTGCCCCCACATCGTTCAGGGCAAATTCCCCGGACTTTGTGAGTGCGAGGACACCATTACACGTGTGCACTATACATAGGTCACTACCTATGTATAGCGTCACAATGGTAACTCCGAACATGGCCATGTAATATGTCTAAGATCATGGAATTGTAATCCCAATGCCATTCTGGCATTGGGGAGACAATTCCATGATCCCCCGGGCCTCTAGCACAGAACCCGGGTACTGCCAAACTGCCTTTCTGGGGTCTCCACTGCAGCTGCTGCCAACCCCTCAGACAGGTTTCTGCCCTCCAGGGGTCCAGGCAGCCCTGGCCCAGGAAGGCAGAAGAAAGGATTTCCTCTGAGAGAGGGTGTGACACCCTCTCCCTTTGGAAATATGTGTGATGGCTGGGGAGGAGTAGCCTCCCCCAGCCTCTGGAAATGCTTTGATGGGCACAGATGCTGCCCATCTCTGCATAAGCCAGTCTACACCGGTTTAGGGATCCCCCAGCCCTGCTCTGGCACGAAACCGGACAAAGGAAAGGGGAGTGACCACTCCCCTGACCTGCACCTCCCAGGGGAGGTGCCCAGAGCTCCTCCAGTGTGCCCCAGACCTCTGCCATCTTGGAAACAGAGGTGTTGCTGGCATACTGGACTGCTCTGAGTGGCCAGTGCCAGCAGGTGACGTCAGAGACTCCTTCTGATAGGCTCTTACCTCTCTTAGTAGCCAATCCTCCTTCCTAGGTAGCCAACCCTCCTTTTCTGGCTATTTAGGGTCTCTGCTTTGGGGAATTCTTCAGATACCGAATGCAAGAGCTCACCAGAGTTCCTCTGCATCTCCCTCTTCACCTTCTGCCAAAGGATCGACCGCTGACTGCTCAGGACGCCTGCAAAACCGCAAAAAAGTAGCAAAGACGACTACTGCAACCTTGTATCGCTTCATCCTGCCGGCTTTCTCGCCTGTTTCCTGGTGGTGCGTGCTCTGGGGGTAGCCTGCCTCCTTCTTGCACCAGGAGCTCTTGAGAAATCTCCTGTGGGTCGACGGAATCTTCCCCCTGCAACCGCAGGCAACAAAAGACTGCATCACCGGTCCTCTGGGTCCCCTTTCAGCACGACGAGCGTGGTCCCTGGAACTCAGCAACTCTGTCCAAGTGACTCCCACAGTCCAGTGACTCTTCAGTCCAAGTTTGGTGGAGGTAAGTCCTTGTCTCCCCACGCTAGACTGCATTGCTGGGTACTGCGTGATTTGCAGCTGCTCCGGCTCCTGTGCACTCTTCTAGGATTTCCTTCGTGCACAGCCAAGCCTGGATCCCTGACACTCTAACCTGCAGTGCACAACCTTCTGAGTTGTCCTCTGGCGTCGTGGGACTCCCTTTTGTGACTTCGGGTGGACTCCGGTTCACTCCTCTTCTAAGTGCCTGTTCTGGTACTTCTGCGGGTGCTGCCTGCTTCTGTGAGGGCTCCCTGACTTGCTGGGCGCCCCCTCTGTCTCCTCATCCAAGTGGCGACATCCTGGTCCCTCCTGGGCCACAGCAGCATCCAAAAACCCTAACCACGACCCTTGCAGCTAGCAAGGCTTGTTTGCAGGCTTTCTGCTTGGGAACACCTCTGCAAGCTTCTTCACGACGTGGGACATCCATCCTCCAAAGGGGAAGTTCCTAGTCCTCTTCGTTCTTGCAAAACACCAAGCTTCTTCCATCCGGTGGCAGCTTCCTTGCACCCTCAGCTGGCATTTCCTGGGCTCCTGCCCAGGCTCGACACTGTCGCGACTCTTGGACTTGGTCCCCTCGTCTTACAGGCACTCAGGTCTGGAAATCCACTGTTGTTGCATTGCTGGTGTTGGTTTTCCTTGAAGAATCCCCCTATCACGGCTTCTGTGCTCTCTAGGGGTTGTAGGTGCACTTTACACCTACCTTACAGGGTCTTGGGGTGGGCTATTTTTCTAACCCTCACTGTTTTCTTACAGTCCCAGCGACCCTCTACAAGCTCACATAGGTTTGGGGTCCATTCGTGGTTCGCATTCCACTTTTGGAGTATATGGTTTGTGTTGCCCCTATACCTATGTGCTCCTATTGCAATCTATTGTAACTTTACACTGCTTGCATTACTTCCATTTGCTATTACTGCATATTTTTGGTATTGTGTACATATATCTTGTGTATATTTGGCATCCTCATACTGAGGGTACTCACTGAGATACTTTTGGCATATTGTCATAAAAATAAAGTACCTTTATTTTTAGTATATCTGTGTATTGTGTTTTCTTATGATATTGTGCATATGACACCAGTGGTATAGTAGGAGCTTTGCATGTCTCCTAGTTCAGCCTAAACTGCTCTGCTATAGCTACCTTCTATCAGCCTAAGCTGCTAGAAACACCCCTTCTACACTAATAAGGGATAACTGGACCTGGCACAAGGTGTAATTCCCTTTGGTACCCTCTACAAGCCAGGCCAGCCTCCTACAGACGCCACCTATTGGAAAGGGATTGCATAATTTTCATGTAAAACTACTTCATTTATTTCTGTATGTTATACATAGCATGTTTATTTATTTCCTAATGTCCTTGGTTATTCCAATGCTCAACATTTGGGCAACCTGCCGGTTGAGGGGATAGCTGCTTACATAGATTTGCCCACTGGTTCGGTGTAAACAACTTTATGTTTTTCATTGAGCAAACCCATTCCTGTGCGTGGGTAACAATCCGCTTTTATCAACTCAGAAAATTCCTCTGTCATGTTAGCCACTATTCTTAGGCCCAGTTTGGGTCTATTGTTTTTAAAAAATCCAAATGTACACCCAAGTGCTGAAGAGTTTTGTTTATGACTTTACAAATTAAAGATTTTTTTTTATTAAACAATTGTTACATTTTTATTTTGTTATATTTATGAATATGGTACCTTCATCAGCTCCATCCTAATTATTTTATTGAGAGAAAAATGGAACTACTCGAGAGGCCGGGCTTACATCCCCCTACCCGCCAAAATAAATTAACATGATGGGGAGCCATGGCCAGTGGCCAATAGGTCAGGGGAGCCGCGGGTCAAAAAAGTTTGGGAACCACTAATTTAAGGGCATGTAAGTCTACACTTTGGTTTAAATCCATACTCTGAAACTGTGAAAAGCACAAAACGTTAGATTTACATCTAGTTGCAGCAGTAGAATTTATACAGAAGTAAATTTACATGTGTAAATTTACCTTTGTGAATAGGTCCCTGTGTTTCAGATATAGTGATCTATTATAAAATATTACCCATGCAACTTTAAACATTACTGCCCTCATTACGAGTCTGGTGGTCATAGGACCACCAGACTCGCGGTGACGGTTGTACCGCCACCAATGCGGCAGTCCAAAAGCCACATTATGACTGTGGCGAAAGCGCCACGGTCCGACTGCCTGCACCGCCACTTTTTTTCCAGCTGACGGCCTGGGAGTCTTAATCCGCCAGGGCAGCACTGCCAGCAGCGCTGCCCTGGGGATTACAATTCCCATGTCTGCCAGCTTTTGCATGGCGGTTCCACTGCCATGCAAAGGCTAGCAGAGACGGGGTTCCGGGGCCCCATGGGGCACCTGCACAGCCCATGCACTTGGCATGGGCAGTGCAGGGACACCCATGGGCAGCCCATTCATGCTTCTCACTACCTGAATTACAGGCAGTGAAAAGCTCGAAGGGTGCTGTCACACCCGAAGCACCTCAACATTACTGCTGGTTTGATTATGAGCCGGCGTCAATGTTGTGGGTAGTTTCCTGCTGGCCCACCGGGAAACTTATAATAGGGCCAGCGGGCAGAAGACCGGACTGGCGGTCTTCCGACCTAACGATAATGATAATGCACTTCATTATGCACTGTTATTCACCCACAGCATATGAATGATTAAGAATGGCGATAGGAAAACAATCTGCAGTTCTGATTTCAATAAAAAATACAGTCTCTCTAAATGGTCATAACTTATATGCACGAAAAGTATAAGGCAGAGGTGGCGTCTTCCAAAAACTTTCTACACGTGCTTTCACAAATAACGTGCAAAAATCTGTCATTGGAAGATATTCTACAACACACTATTTTCTTTCTGGTCTTTTAAAATGGAGGGAAAAGTCCTTATAAAATAAATACATTTTATAACGGGCTGTACCTGAATACATTCCACTGCACTTATCACTAGATACACAGATGTTCTTACCATTGTTTTACACTGTGTAGCAACTGAGATCAAAAGAAAAATCTATCCCCCAATAATTCCGATCTAATAATATCAATGATGATGCTGACTGCGTTGTACAGTGGCTCTAGCCTGTTGTCCGTATCAGCGTTTTAAGAGGTTGATCTAGGTGTGGGAACTTTAAAATCATCAAATACATCAATCAACAACAGGTAATAAGTTAGAGGAATGTCAGGCTTAGATCAACATTAAAAGAAGGCAATCCATACACTAAGACTTTGAAAATGGTTACTGGGCTTATTATAGCCAAAATCACGGGTTACGACTTTAAAAAACTGCAAACATCCTGAGCAATAACGAGGCTTTTTCAAAACTAAAACAATGCATAACTAAAGAAACACATGGACAATATGGACTAAAGTAAATACTGCTGTCAATAGAAATCCATCTATTTATTCATTTCTGTATTTATTTTCTTTTTTCTTTTTTTTAACCATCCCCATTTTTCTTAGAATTTTTCATTTGATCTTGCTATCCATTGATTAAACCTACTGGCATAGAAAAAACGTTTAGAAAAAACATCGACTTTACTGAGGGATCATACTGTTTAAGGAATCAGAGGGACAATTCAGTTGTGTCCAAAATCGGCCCTAGAGGGCATTAAATGCATTATGATTTCCAGATATCCTTTTGTACATTTTTATGAAATTAGACTCAGAGGGAACAATTATATAGCTATGAGAAGTCTGTATGTCCTTTTACATGTGAGGGCCAGAGTTCAACATCGCTGAAATACTGTGTCACTCAGTAACTTTCTTAAATCTGTTTAGGAAAAATGTTTTGCTCAAGCTTAATCTTGATTTTTGACAGCCTCAAGTATTCTCATTGCCCCGCTTTTAAACAATTCCTAGTTCGACAATTTTCTTACAAGAGTGGTACGTTTCCATACATATTGATTTGATACTAAGGGGCACATTTATACTCCATTTGTGCCAAACTTGCGTAATTTTTTTAAATTTCAAATTTGGCGCAAAACTAACTCCATATTTATATGTTGACGTTAGACCCGTCTAACATCAAAATATTGGAGTTTACACCATTTTCTGGATGCGTGAACCTACCTTGCATCAATGAGATGCAGGGTAGGCGTTCCCATCTAAAAAATGGTGCTAGCCCAAAATTTATCCCCATGTGCTAAAATGATGTATGGGTAGGAGGAGGGGCTAAATAATGGTGCAAAGCTCAGGAAAAACGCAAGTCGGCGCTATTCATTTTGACGCAAAACCGCATTTGTGCAGTTATGCGTCAAAAAGTATAAATATGGGCCTCAGTGGTAATTAACATTTAAGGATCACAGTAAAGTGTTTTATTACCCTTATGTTAGTCACTATGATTAGATCATTTACCGCTGTGTAGATGTAAAGAAGTGGTCCATGGTTTGCACTGGAACATTATTTTTATTTCATTTCAGACTGGAGCAATTATAGAACAATTATATATCCTACTCGTGATCAGAGACAACACACTAGTAATTCTCTAGTTAGTATCAAGTTCTATATCAGGAGAGTTTTTGCAAGTCTACTTAAATCGTGTTTTTTTGTGAGATTAATCTGCCCAAAATACATATTTTTATACTAAAAATCAGATCTAGCAACCCGTTTTTCCAAAGGGCATGAATGCTTTTTCATAGAAAAAGTATCCTCTGCAAATAAAAACAAAAAAATGCTACGCTGACATACCATCTGCAGATCTCCAATTAGCTTAGTCATCAAGGTGTTTCACTTTAAGGGACTGGCACATGGTAAAAATGTGCACATACCTGATAGGTACATTACCACAACTACATTGTGGAAATTTGCCAATTTTTAATTCTTAAGAAAGTCACCATGAGTACAGCAGGAAACTCTTCACCTGCTGGAAAATTCCAAACGTATTCCTACTCGCCTTAAATAAATCTAAGGAATTGATCCACATGTAGGGTCACAGGAAATGTGGCTTTATCAAATTTTCTATTTCTTTCTTCATATGAAGGAATTTTTTGACGTGAAGAAATTATTTCCCATACCTCCTTTAAAATGATTGTTGGGGCACTTTTCCACACTTATAAACCACTTAAATATAGTTATGTAAGTACAGAAGTGCATTAAGCACTATATCGGGAACTGGGTAGGTCATATCATTTGCACTGAGGTCCCCAGGATTTTCTCACAAGTAAACCAATTTACCCCCACATCGGTTACACTTCTGACTACAGGAACAGCCACACGTCTTCGGGATTTCCTAATATTGTAAATGCTATGGCCACGTAGAAATGTCTGCAGATCTAAGTTTTGCGAACTAGGATTTCTGAGTAGAGATTCCATTATTTACTCATTAGGTAAGCAGCTTAATTACTTTGCATGATACTGAAATTAAACCGAATTGGAGCAAGAGGTGTGGCTTAGGAGTGAAAGAGGAACCGCCAATGTTGCTACTGGCACACCTCTGTGGAATATGTCGAAACCCCTTTAATAATACTAGCCAGACCACTGTTTTTTAAAAAAGAAATACACATTTACCATTTTCTGCTTTAGGTTGATGATTTTGACTGTCATCAGCTACCTTTCTCCAACACGCTGCAGCCTTGAGTTTCAACAATAAGGCCAGGTTAATTACGAGAAGTGTTGTAACTCCTGTTACTGAACATATTAGGTATATTAGGATTCTGGCGGCTAACACTGCACTCCTGTAGTTTTAGGCAGATACATTTCCTATAAGCATCTAGGCACGCGGATTTTGATTCATTAAACATCAAAATAAACATTAGTCACCGTTATCAATGTCAAAAATGATATACAACGTCTGTTTCAAAGGTCATATGATGCCAATTCGTAAGATGCTATCAGGATGGTCAATGGGAAAGCTGTTTACTTCCTTCTTCCGTTGTATTTTGATCAAAAAGTCACTGATAAAATAAGAATCTACGTTTTCCATAAAACTAAGATGCCAAACAGTTGTCCCGTGAACCCTCTATGTGGCTCAGATTCTTATAGAGCACAACTGTAGTCTTATAAATAAAACAGAATAGGTTTTTGTACAGCTAGAATTCTGAGCTCACGTTTGAAAGTGCTTTCATATGAGACAGTGAAGAAAAAGAAGGCTCTGTAGAATGATATATTTGCCTAAAATCACACAATTTGGTTAAGAGGGAAGCCATAATTAATCCACGTTTTCTGGTTTCACCTTGTTCAAATCAACCACTAATTGGGTATCTATTTGTCAGTCCTTTTTATTTCAAAAGCGAATCCTTTGTTTTAACCTCTTTGTGCATGATGATAGAGCGAGGGTAGCAGGAAGAAACCACATGAACGCGTGGCTCGTTTTGGGCTCAAGGCTCCGAATGGACCACAAGCTTAACCAAAGGTTGCCTTCAGACTCGACCCTGGCTGGAGCTTTGTCAGGACCATGCAGTGGTAATATGTTTAAATGAGACTTTGTGCTTGCAACCGCCATACTAGGATTTATTAAGACATCATCTGCAGTCCGTAGGAGGTACTGGCTAGGTTTGTCAGGAGGCTTCCTCGGTTCTGGACCACAAACCATGTGTGGTCTGACAAAAAGGGCCTGATTACAACATTGGCAGAGGGGGTTAATCCGTCCCAAATGTGACGGATATCCCGCCCGCCGTATTACGAGTCCATTATATCCTATGGAACTCGCAATACGGTGAGCAGGATATCCATCACATTTGGGACAGATTAACCCCCTCTGCCAAAGTTGTAATAAGGCCCAAAGTCTCCTTACAGGAGAAACATTTGGCGACAGCTCAATTATGCTGGCACCGCCTAGTGGCCTGTCATTAATTGCCTTATCTGATTACATCGAAAAAACAAGCAAAGCTTAATTTTTGACATATACAAAGTTTTTGCAGCGGTAGTGCTAGGTCCTGAAAAGAACGGGGCCCAGACAAATAGCCCTGCTCCTCTCCACTTGTGAAGGACCTAGTACTGGTGTGTGGCCTCTGAACAGAACACTACAAACCAGTTCCACAGCTGGCTAATGCTGAGAACCATATCATCAAAGGCATAAACAATACCACAATTTACAAAAAAAAAAAAAATATGTCCTAATGTATCAACAGATTTTCGCCTTTGCAAGGCCTCTACTCTGCAAAGTTTCATTCTTTGTGAGAGTAAACAACCAAAAATAAATCAAAATAGCATAATGAGTAAGCCTACACAAAATTTTAATTACACCAGAGTGGTCAGAGTTTTTTCGGTAATTTCGTGTTACTCTTATGACACGATATTTCCAAAAAGTTTGTGATTATGCTTGTTTGCGTAATTGTGAGCATTTTGCCACAAAAAATTTAATTAGCACAGGAACAACAAACTTCTGCTCAAGTTCTGTTGCTTTTAGCGTTATTTTCTTACTCAAAATGCAACGTGGGTCCATTTTAGATGCAAGGGTCTATTCTATGTTAAGAAAATATCCCTAAATGCGCTGTTATCCTCCTTGTGCAATTATGCTACGGCAATTGTTGCAATTATGCCCATCCCCAATACCAAGTCTGAGAAGTGAGTGCAGCTCATAAGGCCAGCACTGCAATACACTGTGAGTTGCAAGTAAAGGGGGTAAGGCAAAGAGGTATTCCTCTGACTAAAGTTTTGCAAGGAAATGGATGAAGGGTTTGCAACTGCTCATGAAGTCACAAAGAACTGCATGGCTACTAGCTGCCCTTGCTATTAAGTAACCATTCTTGCAATGGAAACTGACGGTCACGGATACCTTCTGCAGCCCCATAGACACCTGCATGATCTCCTCTATATCCATTTTGAAATGTGTCTGTTGTATTTGGCACTGCAAACACTTCCCACTTAAGGGAGGGGGCTATCAAAACTTTGCAAATGCGAAAGCAGCAACTCAAGTCTACTGGCCCTTGCAGGCCTTCTCTTCGCTCATCGCTTGGCGCAAACATTCACAGAAGGAACCCTGCTTGTGGAAAATAGACTTCAGTGAAACTTAGAACCACGTTTTTTTTGATTTGCCAAACTGATAGTTTTACACAGGTGCACAAATAAATTCTGGTTGCATTGAGAATGACGCATAAAAACAGTGATGCAGTGTGACAGTGCCAACATTTCGTATAATATTCCTTGAACCGTCGTTCAAGCATGTATGTATTCCAGCAACATAAAACTTAGATCTACATTTTCAGAGGCATTAAAGTAAATCAGAAAGTTATCTTCAATTGTATTGCTATTTCTTTTGATTCATTAGTATTTAAACTCCATAGGTAGCAGGGCACTTTGGTAATTGCGAGTAACTAAGGTGAGAGCGTTGTTTGGGGCTGCTTCGTTCACTTATTTTTGTTTGGAATGAGTAGCCAGCAATCTGATGACTTTCTTTCATCTTTGCTGAACAATGAAACTTTAGGGCAGTAGTGCAGTAATTGCCACATATTCTGAGCTGGCACTCTGAAAATGGGGAATTACATGTGAAAATAGGTGCTTCCTGCACTTCTTTCTTAACGCTTTGGAGTTTTCCCATATGTTTAAGTGGTGAGCAGAATTATGTGGTTTATGGTGTAAAATGTGGAAGCTTGATCCATTAACACCACAAATTCCCTTGTATCTTTTGCGAGCCCAGTTTATGTGTATTTAACGCACCCGATAAGTAACAATACTATGGGGTACTTTATTTATAGAAAGTGATAGGTAAGATCTATAATAAGTTTGTGGTGAATAACGTGCAGTTTTGGTGTTTAATGCACCAAAATCCAAATGTGAGAGCAAATACCGTATGTTTTCCCAACATTAAATTTTGGCAGGTTTGATCTGCTGAAATGTAATGATGGCTGAGTTATGTAACGGGTCCAATAGTTATAAGATACATTGCATACCTCCAAACTCTTAATTTTGACCCATGCGTAAGATGTTTACATGTGGGATCGGAATTAATCGCCCAACTCATAATCAGGCCCTATGAAGAGTAACTCCCTTTTTGCACCAGAAACATGCCCTTGGCATTGTACCCTAGGTGGAATCATACTTGCTAATCTCCTGGAGACTAGCGGGTCTATCCCGAATTTATGGTCCCCATTCACAAAGAAATGGGAGGTGTTTCCACGCCTGGATTACAAGATGTACCATAAAACACATATCAAGTTATTTTCTCCAATCACATTTCACATGGATAGACCTAGAGGCACAGGAACAGGGAGGAACAACTCAGAAAGGAGTGAAACGTGTGAATCTGTGCATACAACTCTGATTTAAAAAAAATACCTGCCACAATGCTTTAATACATAATACGGTAAATATCACACCTTGGTGTACCAATATTTACTGTGTTCGGTATTACTGCACCAAAAACCCATGACTGTAACTGGTTTTCTTATGTAGGACTTTTTTAAGCATAAAAATTATTACTGGTATTAATATTAAACAATGTGCAAAATGCAATATTCTTAGGGTCCAGTTTGACTCTGCAGTTAGTATCAGGCCACATATTAGCAAGGTTTATGATGGAGGGTATAGCTATAATTACTCCAGCAGGTTCGGTGCCACCTGGGCTCGATGTCCTGTGCACCCCCATCACAAGTGCACCTTTAGTACCCACTACTGTGATTGTGGGAGTCTGCAGTGCTGAGGGACAATCCACTTGGAAAATGGATGAGTTCGTGATTGTGATTGTTTTTCTATTTCACTGTGAGGGCTGTTGAAATACAGTGCTGCAAAGAGGCCTCTTCCCGGAGCTTGGAGGACTAAAAAGATGGAAATAATGAAAGAAATAGAATCTACATTGATGGGAATGATGACAATAGTAATGAGTAAGTCTATTTTGAAATACACAGAAACTGAGGGGTAAGCTGTGGGAAAATAAGTCATGTGATAAAATACTGCAATGTTGAAAAGTAGAAACTTGAGAAATCAATACTTCAAAAGAGTAGATTGTGACCTGCAGAGGATTTCCTGGATCTTGGGTTTAGAGCATGTCCAGAAATGATTTCACGTGTAGTTCACCTGTTTGGAAACTACTTAGATCTGTATTGAAAAAAGGCCTTTGCAATGTGGTTGGTGTACATGGATGATGAGACTTTTTAGTCTGGTAGTCTGTGGATGACTTTACTTATCAAACCCCCACCACAGTCTGGTGTTAAAGGCATATCTAGTTGGTAGTCTCATCTTGGAGACCAAAGTGTTATTGATTTTCCTTCGACATCTGGTCGGCCCAAATAAGCAGTGCAAAGCCATCCTGTAGAATAGTGTAATGCAGCCCTCAGAGCTGCCAGGTATGTTGTTTCTAGTCAGTGAACTGGCTTCATCCAAATAGTTGCTATAACATTTGATGTCTATATATTCAGATAAGCAAACACCAAAAAAACACGCGGAAGCGGCCATCAAATAGGACTGTCAGCTGAAAACTAGAGCAGCTGTTAAATCATGATCACATCAACAACCAGCATCCACGCTTTCATACACAGCATACAGTAGATAGTAATAAGATTGGCTTTGAACAGAACAGGGGTAAAGTTTAATTCATCTATTAGGAACTGTGTGAAAACTGCTATGGGATCCATGACCAATGTTCCAATTAAATCACTCATGTTTTTATTGTTCGGTATTTGTTCTTGTAATAAAAGAAATGGCAATCTGCCACACAAACAAAAGAAACGCTGTTGACTCAAAATGTTTAATCAAAAACGTTCTCCTAAATATTTAAGTCTTCCCAAGGCAAGAATACTAAAAAGGGCTTGCAGAGATGTAATGAATCCCTAAAATACAATATTAAATAATGGCCTCGGAAGTACAACTCACAGAATATTGGGATCAAAACCCAGAAGTAAATGTGAAAAAGTAAGTTGTAATATAGAAACGGCATGAATAACATACATAATTGAACGCTTTGTGATGTCTTTTTCCACATTAATTTGAACTAAGTGCACATTAAAATACAGCATTTGATACAGACTTCGATACATTTTTCGCCCTTCCCATAAAATAAATCATGTAATAGTGCCCTTAACTTGTTATGTATCCTCCAGCTACAGTTAAAACTCTGCTAATTCTACGAAAACATAGGGATCTGGGAGTACTCGCATGTGCAACATTCACACAAGTGGAATCACAAGCAGGCATACATTTTCACATGCAGAAGCAGTACACAAATATGTACTTGCACAATAGAATTTTTGCTCTTTCGCGGGAGTGCTTTTGCTTGTGTTTTCATGGAAGAAAACTGCCAGCAACTGCTTATGAATAACAGAAAACCTATCAGTCTCTGCCTCTTCACCGAATTTTACAGACGAGGCCGCACACAATTTAGTTATAATTGTTATTAAATTTCATTTCATGATTATACACTTTTTGTCAGATTGCATTCACACCCTTTGTGATAAAAACAAATAAACGTCAAGATGCACAGATAGCATGACCTCCTCTCTGAAAGTCTTACAAAGGATCCTCAATGGAAAAAGAAGTCCTCCTGTAGAAAGCACCTCCCTATTTTTGGTAATCAATATTTGACCATGTGCCTCACCTCCAAGGGCATTCATTTGAAAGTTCTGCTTCACAAGTCTTCCCATCCAGCCAGCGGCAACTGAAGAGATGTTCTATATGCTGAATGTGTAAAGTGTGTGTCTTGTCAGGAAGTCTTATTACCGCATCCAAGACCCACAAGGAAACGCCAGAGGTCCTCAGTGTCAGCCAAAGTAAGCAGAAAGCAGCTCTGGGCGCCAGCTCCCAGCTGCCTTAATGTTCACGCTGTGTACAACATGCTAAACTCAGAAACAACTGCTCCTGCAGACCACTTCCTTAAGCTGCCTTGTTATTATCCCCGATGGTGGCCTCCTCTCACTTTATCTTTGAATGATGCTCACAGAGGCTGATCTGAGGCACTGCCAGGCAGCGAGCCAGCGTCTTGAAATTCCATGGATAGAGACAGGAAAAAATGCCCTTGGGTGGCTCACCTGTTTCTGACCTTTCCTGCATGTACAGTTCTTATAGGAAGATTTTCCAGTTTGAATAAAAGTCGCTTAGACATTTTGTTGTGTCAACACACTGTTTTCTATACTGCAGTCAAATCGACCATGAATATGAATTTACTGTAGTCACTGATACCCAATCCCGTACTTTGCTGCGAGGAACAAAACAATGCCCTCTAGGAATACGCATCAAAACAAAAACTACAGTTAAAGCAAACAATAAGTAACATGCCACAAAAATGAAGAAATATTGATGAGGGGAGGAAAAGTTATTAAGCAATGAATAATTACTCCACTGAAGGCAGCAGGACCAATACAAGCACTTTTCTTACATAGGAAAAATAAGAAAAGCTGAGAAATTGTCAATGGCCCCTCACATATTTCCATGGACGTCATTTAGGGGTCGCTAGGGGTGGCAACTGCCACCCCTGGATTGTCCCTTGCGACCCTGGCACTGCCTTTGTGATCCCTGGCCTCAGAGGTGGCAAAATTGGTGCCAAGAACACAGGGGAGCATTACAAGCATCAGGCTCCAGCCTCCTCTTTTGCTCGTGTTTTAGTATATTAAGAGTAGTTAGTAATCTATTGTTAGAAATGGGGTCTTTGGTTGGCAGTCAGGTTACCCCCTGTCCAATCAAGGACTGTCCCTCTAGTCAGGGTAAAAGAGAATCACACTCAACTAACCCCTACTTACCCCCTTGGTAGCTTGGCACAAGCAGTAGGCTTAACTTCAGAGTGCTAGGTGTAAAGTATTTGTACCAACATACACATTAACTTAATGAAAACACTGCAAAATGACACAACACAGGTTTAGAAAAAAAGAAAATACTTATCTAAACAAAACAAGACCAAAACGACAAAAGTTCACAATACACAAGTCAAGTTATCAATCAAAAAACAAAAAGAGTCTCCATGTAATTTTAAACACAACGCTAACGCTGTTAGCGTTAAAATGTACATTGGATGCGTCTTCTCTCCGCAGGAGAGCGGTGTGTCGATCTGGTCAGCACTCTCGGGTCCGGGCAGGCCTTGCATTGTTTTTACATCCCCAGCGCTGTTTGCGTCGGAAATCCAGCCGCACTGTGATCTGAAAACCACACAGCGCGCGTGGCGATCTGAGCAGCCTCTGACAGCGATGCTGTGCGTCGTTTCTCCAGCTCCAGGCGTCGATCTTTGGGTCGCGTTGCAGGGTAGTGTCTATTTTCAGCCATTCAGCCGCAGAGCAGAGTTGCGTCGATCTTTTCCCATCATGGCAGTCTGTGCGTGGATTTCTCACTCTTTGGCTGCCAGCTTCTCCTTTCAGGGCCCCAGGAACTGGATGGGTACCACTTGGCAGAGTATGAGTCCCTCCAGAGACTCCAGGTGCTGGCAGAGAGAAGTCTTTGCTGTCTCTGATACTTCAAACAACAGGAGGCAAGCTTTAAATCAAGCCCTTGGAGACTTCTTCACAAGAAGGAAGGCAACACAAAGTCCAATCTTTGTCCTCTTGCACAGGCAGAAGCAGCAACTGCAGGATAGCTCCACAAAGCACAGTCACAGGCAGGGCAGCTCTTCTTCCTCAGGTCTTCAGGTCTTCTCCAGGCAGAGGTTCCTCTTGATTTCCAGAAGTGATCTGAAGTCTGTGGTTTTGGGTGCCCTTCTTATATCCATTTTGCCCTTTGAAGTAGGCCTACTTCAAAGCAAAGTCTCTCTTGTTTGTGAAATCCTTCCTTGCCAAGGCCAGGCCCCAGACACACACCAGAGGGTTGGAGACTGCATTATGTGAGGGGAGGCACAGCCCTTTCAGGTGTGAGTGACCACTCCTCCCCTCTCTCCTAGCACAGATGGATCATCAGGAAATACAGGCTACACCACAGCTCCCTTTGTGTCACTGTCTAGTGAGATGTGCAACCAGCCCAACTGTCAAACGGACCCAGACAGAGAATACACAAACAGGCAAAGTCACAGAAATGGTTTAAGCAAGAAAATGCTCACTTTATAAAAGTGGCATTTTCAAACACACAATCTTAAAATCAACTTTACTAAAATACGTATTTTTAAATTGTGAGCTCAGAGACCCCAAACTCCACATGTCTATCCGCTCCCAAAGGGAATCTCCACTTTAATCAGATTTAAAGGTAGCCCCCATGTTAACCTACGAGAGGGACAGGCATTGCAACAGTGAAAAACGAATTTAGCAATATTTCACTGTCAGGACATATAAAACACATTACTATATGTCCTCCCTTAACTATACACTACACCGAGCCCTTGGGGGTTCCAAGGCACTACCTTAGGGGTGTCTTACGCATAAGAAAAGGGAAGGTTTAGGCCTGAGTCGAATTTACAGTTAATAACTGCACACACAGACACTGCAATGGCAGGTCTGAGACGTGATTACAGAGCTACTTGTGTGGGTGGCACAACCAGTGCTGCAGGCTTACTAGTAGCATTTGATTTACAGGTCCAGGGCACCTCTAGTGCACTGTACTAGGGACTTACCAGTAAATCAAATATGCGAATCATGGATAAACCAATCAACTTACACAGAGAGCATATGCACTTTAGCACTGGTTAGCAGTGGTAAAGTGCTCGGAGTTCAAAAGCCAACAGCAACAGGTCAGAAAAAATAGGAGGCAGGAGGCAAAAAGATAGGGGATGACCCTGCATAAGCGCAAAAGTCCAACATCTATCATTCACTATTAATATAATAAAACAAATGGAACTGCAGGATATGGAATGGAACCTCCACTGGCATCTTAAGTAAGTGAATTAAAATACTTTTCAGTATATTTTATTTGTGTGCATGGGGATGAGAGAAAGTTCAGGTGAGAGACGGAGTGTATGTGTGAGCATGTATGTTAGTATGTGGGATAGTTCGTGTGTGTGAAGGTGAGTGAGAAGAGTCAGAGTAAGAGTGAGCAAGAGAGTGAGAATGAGTGAATTAGGATAAGAGTGAATGCAATTATTTTAATGCCACAAGGGTTAAAGTCATATGTCATCACTTCCTGTGACATCATTAAGGTCAAAGGGTGTATGATGTCACTTCTGCTACCCCTGACATTTTGGTCAATCGACACCCATGCATATTTCTGAATAGGAACTATGGACCAAGCACATGTTTAGAGCATATGAGGTGAGACAGCTGAATCTGAGCCTGTGTGCTCAGAGCTAGGCAAGGTTCAGAAGAAAAAAATCAGTCCTGTGGATAAAGTTGAAAGCCATATCTGAATACTGAGGAATATTAGGTGAAACTTCCTCGTTAGACATTCACCAGACAAAGCACTTAGTGCTTAGAGACAAGTTGTAAAGTAGTACAGTATGAGCATACTCTTTACTGTCTGCTCCATTACCTAGGTCATCTTTTAACACTGCAAGTGCCTTTTCTGTCCATGGGTGAGGCTGGCAGCAAAAGTGTTGAGGACGTCTTGTGAGTCTAGAAATGAGTGTCGTTTTCAGACTGCCCTCATAATTTTGAAGTCAAATCTTTAATTTGCACCCGATCTGAAGTTGACTTGTGTACTTTGGGCGAAGTTATTTTTCTGAAGCAGTTTTACATATTAGCCTTCTAGTCTTAGGGACTGATTGAAATGGGACATTTTGAAGTTATGTTTGTAGAGATATCAGTGGCATAGCCTGGACAGCAAGGAATCATGGGCTGCAATTAGTTTTGTAAACTCTGGCCCTCATTCTGACCTTGGCGGTCTTTTCGCGAGACCGCCGAGTTACTGCCGCGGTGAAGACCGCCGACCGCGGCGGTATGCCGCTGTGCGCATTCCGACCGCTGGGAGCGTTCCGCCGGGAAACCGCCAGCAGCCACACTGGCGGTCGGCGGAAAAGTGGAGACTGGTCAACCTCCACCGCCACGCCAGCAGAACACCGCCCACAGAATTACGACCCACATATCTGTGTGGCGGTGTTCTGTTGGCGGTGTTCTGTTGGCGGTCACCTCCCAATGGCTCCCGTCGCCTCCCGGAGGACCAACGCACAAGGTAAGTTGACCGTCCGTGAGGGGAGGGGGAGGGGGGGTGTTGTGTGATGTGGGCGTGCATGGGTGTGTGCGTGTGAGTGTGTAGAGGGGGTGTGTGAGTGCGTGTATGCGGGCGGGGGGTGCTGCTGTGTCTATGGGTAATGTGTGCTGTTCGGCAGGTGCGCATGTCTGCATGTATGTGTGCGGGTATGTGTCCCCGTTGTGTATGTGTGTGTAGGGGGTGTGTATATGTGCATGTTGGGGGTGTGTGCATGTCGGGGTGCATGTATGTGCATGTCGGGGTGGGGGTGGGGAGGGGGTTCGTACCACCTCTGGGGGGTGGCAGGGGGGGTGGAGGGTGTGGGGGGAGGACTCGGGTGGGTAGTGGGGGGTGGGGGAGACCCCTATCAGTGCCAGGGAAGGAATTCCCTGGCCCCGATAGTGCTTACCGCCATGGTTCGCATGGCGGTTCCCGACCGCCAGAAACCGCGGCGGTAGGCAGGGTCATGATACCGTTGGCGGTCTTGGGACGACCGCCGGGCCGGAGTGCGCAAACTCCAGCCCGGCGGTCATGACCGCCGTGGCGGTCGGAGTGGGGAAGTGGCGGTCGATCGCGGCGGTGACCGCCGCGGTCAGAATGCCATTTTTCTGACCGCCGGTCTGTTTGCGGTCCGACCGCCGCCTCTCCGCCGACCGCCAAGGTCAGAATGAGGGCCTCTGTGTTTTTAACTTCTTGTTTATCAAATATGCGAGTGAATTCTTGTATGTGGTTGCATTGTATAGTTACAAATCTTAGGATTTTTTCCACATCTTTTCGCACCATCTTTTGTTATATATTTTTCTATGTTGAGGTTTTTGATCTGTGCACCATTGACTACATTACGGTGTTTTGATAGGAATTAATAATAGTTGACACCTATTAACTAAATCTACAATTTGGAGACCTAAATTTGATTCAATCCAGACAGCTATCCACATTATTACAAATACCAGCATCAAAGTGAGTTATGAACACCTGAACGGTTGAAAGGGTTTCTGTCTGCCCAAAAGGTCAAGAATGAGGTGTACTGCATCAGACCTGGTCGTGCACTCATTTGAGGTGCTGTTCGGTAGAAGTAGGGAGCCACGCCAGGTGGGGTGCGGTGTAGCTCACACTCCTGCCCATTCAGAACCTGATTCTCAACAGAGGCCTGGCCTGGTGGTGCTGTACAACCGACATCATTCAGAAGCTCGGACTCTTTTTTTAAAGGTAAAAAAAGCTATGTGGTTAAAATGTGTGCACTGCAACTGGCACAACTATATATAGCAACTGGCAGAGTTTCAGTGGATCGAGATTTTTTTTCGCCAAGATCAACTCTGCCTCTAATGGCAATGACAGGTCCGTTTCTAACACGTTAATAAATCACGAAACCTGAAAATCTCGTTTTTTACATTTCCATTTACTGTTAAAACACACTGCCTGTCCAGTCAACGCACAGACCAGTTTAGGAGAACCGTGTAGCACAGGTGGCAGTACTGTTAGTTCATGAATCAAAATGTACTAGAGAAAATCGTGAAACTAACTGAAAAAACAGTAAATGATGTTATGAGCTCAAACCAAAATCATAATAATGAATAGTGCGAGAGCTGAAGTGCACATAATCTTAACTTCGCCCACACCACACTGTTGATGACGTCATAAATGACACCATGAATTGTATCACACGTGCCATCTTGTATTGCCTCGTTGTTGATAGCAATAAGTTTTAAGACCTTTTTAATTATGCTCACGCTCTGCTACATCACAGTGTTTTCACGTTGGAATGTACGCACAAAAATCCAGTAAATGTAAGACATTGGATCATCACATCCAGTTCAGAATGTGTGTCCTCTACTAGAAGTGGCCCTGTGGTGGTTACAACATCCTCAATTGGTTATTAAATAAAAATCATTCTTGTCGTCCTTAGGCAAAAACCTAATACAACGTGGATTCGCTATCTCCAATTTAAAATGGAGGCCAAGTCTTATCCATTCTAGACAACAGAGGCCAAATACTGCTAATTATTCAATTACTGACAAAGAAGCTGTGTATCAATGTTGGCCCTGCTATACTTCCATAATCAGAGGACAGCAAAACAGCAGCAATAACTCCGCCCTTCGAGTTACTGATATGGGGAGCCCTGATAACTCTTGGGGGAGGAGCTAACAGGGCCTAAAGACTTTTTGGGGGAATTGGTAAATTTGCAGATGATCCTCCAGTAATTCTTCATTCCCCCTCGGTGTTTCACTTGCAGATTTTCGATGCATTCAGCAGATGAGTTCCTCTGGGAAACTTACAAGATCTGCAATTTTACAACACACTTTATAATTCTGATGACACCAATATGAGTTTTACTACTGTTTCACTGATGTCATAGTGTTATAGATCACCCGAGCCTGTTGTACAAGCCACAGCATAAGATAACACGTATAATTGTTATAATAAATGTATAGTTCAATGCTATTCCTCATCAACTTGTAATGAATATGCAATAACTACTTATATTAGTGGCCAAAGCAGGACCGTCCAGCACAGAACATACATCTGGTAATTCTGAGTACCATTTCACCATAAATTCCTCAGTCTCCCCAGTTGCTTCACCCAGACCTTTCAGATAAATTCCTCTGCCATCATCTCTGGGAAAAACTAACTGGGTCTGTAGTTGGGACAGAAAACTGCTGATGCTGGCTTGTTCAGACTAAAAGCTACTGGGGAGGCTCACCCATAGTAGGTGCCAGGGCAACGCTCGTTCACCCATAGTGGGTGTCAGGGTGCCGAACCCGCATCTTTCTCTGCCACTAATTGCTTGCCATGTTACAGCTTTTCATGAAAAGAAATGAGCTCACAGATAGTTTGTTTGCACGTGAAAGATTTAACATTATCTTAGCAGCCGAAGAGGGATCCACTGGCTGTACTGCACGTCAGGCAGTGGCTATTATAGCCCTGCCTCACACAGTCAGAATACATATCTTACATGTTGCACTAGAGTCAGTGAGTGCAGCAGATCAGATAATGGAGTTTCAAGGAATGTCAATCATGCACTCTCTTACAACATCAGAAGTTTACATGGAGAATAAAGGTCTACCTCAGTACCTTACACCCTATTCTGGCTTCTGATCAGTAGAAGCTGGTGGATCTGGCTCTGGTGTCCTGTTAGCCGGAGTTGGAAGATGATGGAGTCAGGAATCGTAGGCCTGTCTCGCACACTTGCATGTTCATCTTGAAGAGGAGCAGCTATGTTTTCTGTTTAGCAGCCTCCACCTTTGTATGATTGCGTGTTTACTTGTGTAAGGGGAGTGCATGTATGTGTTTGTGTGATTGTCCTTGTTTGCGTGAGCGTGTGTTTAAGTGGGATTGCATGTAATTGTATTTTATATATATCGCTTATTCGAAAGCCTGTGAAGTGGGATCCTGGAGATTGGCATGCAAGGGTGCTGGAGTGGCCAGTAGTAAGTCGTGTAATCCAACAGGCAGTGATGTCCGTTTTGCTCCTCACAGAGTTGAAGGCACTGTAAATAAACAATGCTTTTCGGGAAATTGAGAAAAGCAAACATGCTACTGCAAAAGAATTACTGTGTTTAGTGGATTTTGGACTGGCACTTGGGAGTATTAGTTCACTAAGAAAGAGGTCTGTTCTCTTTCATGTCTCGGTCATGCTAACCTCTATGTCTCCTTCTTGATATATTTTCTATTACCACTCTGACCACTTTTTTCACTATCATTCCATGTCCTCTCTTAAAAGTCTCTCCTGTCTTTATCACTTTTTGTCTTCATCTCAGTGTCACTCCTGTCTATTCTTTTTACTCTTTGATGTCCATTCTCTGCTGTTTCTTTTCATTATGATGATATTAGGTTTATAAAGTGGAGTCTCTGATTTCCCTGCCTTTCCCCAGACCTTCCATGCCTCTCCTTCAGTTTTTTCACTTTCTACTTTAATTAGAATACACACTTCGTAAAAGTTAATATTCATATTAAATCATTGTATCCGTCTATCCTAACCAACACATTTTTAAACCCTACCGTTGGCTCTCCTTGTGGACATTACCGAAGGAGACTGCCAGTCTTCTAGGAAGTGTGCACACCCATAATAAATATTACAATTAATCATGGGACGACTCACACCAACTATGTGTTCAAAAATCATCCAGTTGTATTGTAACTGATGAAGGAGATGCTCTCCATTAGTAAAAATGAAAAGTAACAGACTGTGCTGCTAATTGAACACCATCCTACTTCTTCTTTTTCACTCCCGCAAATAGCCCTCATTTTATTTCATCCACTGGAAATGAAACACAATACAAACACAACTTCACCAGGAAATAGATGAAGCATCAAATTTGTGAATAATATAAGAAAAAAACAAACAGAAAAGGCCAACAAAAATGTATTCAAAGACCCGACAAATCCAGCACACAACAGAGAATAAAAAGTAAGCATCTCGCGAAAATGAGGAAAGCATTCTAAAACACAAACAGAATTGTGCCAAAATAAGTACAATCTTACAAAAACAAACAAACAAAATAAGCATCCCGCCTCAAAGTAAGTTAATGTTCAATTCCACTACGGTCACTGAAAGAAAAATCGAAAACTGAGGAAGGTTTATATCTAGTTTCCCCTTCAGTGCTTTAATAGAACTTGCACTAAGATCATAACTGCATTATATGTATGCATCTATTTGGGTGTTTATAAAGTATGATTCTAGCCAGGAGAAACACAGTATTGTATAAGGCCAGCAGCCAAGCTCTGAGTTAGGATTAGGCTGCGTATTGGGTTTATGTTCCAGTTAGGGCAAGTGTTATTTTTAACATAAGGATACAGTTAATGATGTACTGTCTAAGTAATGTACCTGTAGTGACAAATGACCTTATATATGCCTGATCAATTTAGTGGTACGCCAGAGTAGCTGTTTCTATGTAGTAATATCTTAATGTAGTGGTATTAAATGTAGTGATATACAAATTGTGTTAGGTATGACCATATGATGCAGTTGATATAGGTTAACAGAATGAAGTTAGAGGATTGGCTAATGACAAAACAGGTCACATCTAATAGAAGTGACGTGAAATCACCCAAAGCCTATGTAGCCTACACTTAAACACCGTGTACATGACTTGACTACCTTGCTCAACATTTGGATAAATACTCAAACAACACACCCTAAACTTTGCTATGTACAAAAGATCAGATCATCACATTCAAATTAAAAAAAAAACCATTATCTTTCACTCTGAACACACATGCACATTTGTGCACACCCACGCATGCGCACACAAACACATGCACACCTGTGCGCACACACACACACACAAACACACACACACACACTTTTTGAATCTGGCCCTAGGTCTGCAAATCCTGTGATAAAATTAACTTTCAAAATCTGGTGTTATGCCAAAAAAGTATATACTCAACTTCACCCATTATGCCTCATTATTCTTTATTTTTCCAAGTTTGGTGATCGTGAAACACATTGGTCAATGGTGGTGGCAACAGAGGTTTTTCTGTCATGAATAGCCAATCATAGCATGACAAATTCACAAATCCGCAATGGATGATGGGGAAAGAGCTCCCTCAGCCTCATAAACGGAGAGTCTTTATTTTGATGGGTTTGGGAACCCTCTGTGTAATCTCGAAACCACAGAGGATCCATCAAATAGCAGTCAGCTATCTCTAGCTTTCAACTCTGCAAATTCCATCTGACACATTTTTCTAATGCTAACATCTTAAAAACTATTGAATGAATTTACACAGAACCAAGAAAAATCACTTATTTGAGCACAATTGTAAGTCTGGTATAGTTCCATCCAGCAGTTGTTTCGATTCTGTAGCAGAGAACAGAAATTCCATGGAATAAAAATGGGAAAAAGTCATTTCCCCCCATTTATTTACCTTCCCCTGAAGAGATCTGCAAATAACTTGCTATGTGAACCTAGATGAGATGTTTTTTGTGTTGAGAGTTTTGTGCAGATTCCTCGAACAGTGCCCAAGTGCCAGGCCATAATCATAACTCCACTATTTTTAGATATTATGCTTCATAAATACCCATCTGCACGCACTACTCAACTATATTAAAAGACAAGTGTCAGAGATCTCCCTAACCCCTCCATCCTGAATGCATGGCAACTGCATGAAGAGAGCAGTTTTTAAGGCCTTCTTCACTTTCCGAAGCTTTATTTCTTCTCTTACTGAACTTGGCATAGGATGCCAAATAGTCTGGACAAGAACAGAGAATATTTTCCACTAGCACAGTTGACATTTGGGTACAGGCATGCTTTTTAAAGAGTACTCAAGTAAGGATATCGGTTTTAAGTTGTACCATAAGACCGCAGGAGCTTAAACCCATGTATGCTTTTATGAGACGCACAAGAAGGTTAAAAATTCAATATAGATTCTCACTAGAATCTATATGTGGCAATTCAATTCTTCCTCCTTCTGTTATATGATCTTGCTCCTTGTTCCACCTGACTTCCGTATTTTATACTTTCTGGAATGAGTGGTGGAATTGATGAGTCCGAATTAGGGCTGATAGGTGAGGCAACAATTATGCATCTGAAATGAAGAGAAGTGTAGGATTCTTAACAGGGAATATATATTTCTTGAAGTGCCAGGTACGATTTAGGAGAAAGTCTGGCAAAAAGATTGTCAACTCCAGCTGGCAACAGGTTTCCGCACACATACAATGGGCACTCTGCATGAATAACTTGGCCTTATTGAGTATGTGTAGTGTGGTCTCCTCTTTCACACAGGGACCTTTCAATTCTGCATTTGAGATTAGAGTGGTAAATACATAAGGGTCCTTCACCTACGTGCCAGGCTCTTCATCATAATGTGAGTGGCTAGAGTGGTAGGCAGCCATTATTTTCCCGAATGGAGATAAGAATGAAACCATGCAGCGTCACTATGTCCTAAATACTACCAACACAAGATCAAATGCATGATTTCTCTGCTGCTTGTAGAAGAAATAGCTACAGCAATTCATGAATACAGCAATTGAAGTAAAGCTTTCAAGCCTGCCACTATCCTGATAGAATCATGAGACATAATTGCATACAATAAACAGCAGATTTATCGTCTTCATGCCAATGCTTAATTTGTAAATAAAAATGTGCCGGTGCCCAAAGCCCTTCTCTTAAACACGCAGCTGCTGCAATTAAATGTGCGAGCACAGAATACTCAGGCAGCATAATCCTGAAGTAGTTTTGGGCCTTTTTAATCCATTTACAGCCACTCCCTGTCCCTTCAGCTCACTCTTGCAGCTTTCTGCTTTCTCCCATTGTGAAGCTTTAACGTTTTTCTCTTCCTCCGTCTTTCTCAAATGTGTCTTTCGCTTGCAGTAAATGCTTGAGGCAGTAATAAGTGCCCACCCTCAAAAATAAGTGCTGGTGTTCCGCACCGGGAAAAACAAGCACAAGTCAAGCACTGCTTTCTGCTAAGGTTTATCATATTTTTCATAGGGATGATTTCCATTTCTTCCATTCTAAGAAGGCCTGTTGCCGGGAAAGTTGCTCATGAGATTTCGGTATTTTCAAATGTTGCAAATTGCCAAAAAATGTTCTGTCAGATGTGAATCATGTTGGCTTATTCATTTTACACAATGACTTGAAGATTACAACGTTTTTGCACTAGGCAACTGTCACATTTTGAGCGCTGAACACCAAGGGGAAATACCTTGCAAAAACATCACAGTTTAGATGTAGTCTCTGCTTATCAATACACGTACGGATCCATATTGATACCAAATAGGCTTTTACCCGTGTTCCTTGGGACTTTTTATGAAAGTTTTTTTTAGCATAGCTTCAGCTTCGGGGGATGGGATTTACACCTCAAGTTGAAAAGCTATATAACCAGGCAATGGAATGAGTCAACAAATAAGAGTATCAAACAAGAGCAAATGTTACATGATTTTCTATTCAAAATAAAGTTCTGCTCTTGGCAACAAATGGTCTTTTATCACAAGATTTTGTGAAAAATTCAAGACTGGGCTCATTGTTGCTACTTAGGTGTTGGTAGTGTTTTCTTCCAGGATGTGTCAATGGGTTCACTCCCTATACAGTTATACAGATTATTTGCATTCTATAAGGAATTAAAGAGGTACCTGTGCTTAACAGATATAGTTAGCTTACATGGTCGACTTTTAACATCAGTGGGTGTTCTCTCTCTTTTTGCTGTCTTTTCGTGCAGTGTTTCTCTGTGTGCAGATAGGTGCTACTCTTTTAGGTACAGCTAACAGTATAGTGACATATGAGCGCATGATTACCCTTCTAAATAATAAAATTGCCAATCTTTAGAACCAATTTCATCCTTCCTACTTTATCTTTATGATATTCTCGTTTGGCTTGTTTCACATTGTAAAATAAAAACTGCTCCCTGCCAGGCACATAGCCCTCGAGATGCGGGGAATTTCGCACCTCTGGCAGGCAACAACCACTGAAGGAACTTCATTTCCCATCAAGTACAGCGGCACCTGCGTCATGAGATGTCGTCAGATGTTGTCTATTTTTCTTTCGATGGTGGCTCCCGATTCAGACCACGAGCAGCTGGGTTACAGTAGCGCATGGTATAAGTGGGGATACAGGTTTAGATGCAGAGTTGTGTGAGTGAAACAGTTATGTAGCTATGCTGGTGGTACGTCTGTGTGACATAGTGTTCTCTGGAATTTGGGCTGTTTGATAGCTACAAGTAATGTTCTGAGGACTGTTTTATATTATAGACCTGTCGTGTTTATAGTCTGATATGCGGCAAACAAATATAGTAAAAGGGTATTTATTCCCCGTACTTCCCTTAAGCGTGCAAATGAGTGTCTATATCAATATACACATCTGCAGTGTGTGACTTCAGACGTTACCATCTCCAGCCAGACCATGGAACTCTCTATCTCTTAAGTTAGGTCAGGCAACCTATATTTAGGTAGAACTAGGTTTTGGCATGTGGCCACTGAACACGTGTGATTTTTTCTGTTTGTGGTGCAGCAGCACTAATCGATTTACAAGTATGTGTGTTTTAGTACCTTGTATGCACTATTCCACTTGAGTGCCAATTTCTTTATTAATTCTCTTAAATGTTTGATATTTGTTTGTACATTTCTAGGGAGCATATCCTGGGGTGTCAAGGTAGGGCACACACTGACACCTTTTTTATTCATACTCCCTAATTTAGCGTGAATTTTAGCAATAGGAATCCCCAGTGGCCTGATGAGTACTGGCAAATAATAGGGCAGAAACATGTTGGCTTATGATGGATGGTGAGACAATTTGCTTATACCGCATCTCTGTATTATTTTTACACATTCCGGAGGTACACCCTAATAGAGGTATTCTCATGGTTTACCCTTAAGTACTTTTAGATAATCTGGATTTCTTCTTGTCCAGAAGGCTGAGTCAGCCCTGGTAGTATTATCTTACCAGGGTGGGATGAGGTCGCCAATGATAAGGCGTACTGCAAAGGGTGAGTGAGGCCTCCTCTTTCAGTACAATTGGCATCTCATGACAGTACTTTCTAGGAAATCCGATTTGGAATGCCTATGATATGGACCAAATCTGCCTTATATCTTCAGGCACCGCACTTGTTTGTGATATTTGATTAGGGACTCTGGAGCGTGTGCTGTGGCATACCTCCATCTCCCCCATTGTGTTACGGGTGCCTCTTTATTACAGGACACATTACTTTGTTATACTTCTGTCACACTATTTACTTATAAACAGCTGTCTGACAGAATCTGGATTATAACAATATTGTGAGACCAGACTATTGTGTCAAAAATATTGTCCACACAAATATTTTGATTACTAATGTTGTATGTAAACTACCACAATATAAAGACAAAACTATTGACAAAACCACAAACTATTGACAGAACAAAGGCATGTATATTGAAATATTCATATATATATGTATATGATTTTATATATATATATATATATATATTTTTAAACAATAAAATAGGAATCTAGGATTTTAATCAGTAATGTACAAAAAGTGTATATATACATATATATGAATAATAATGAAACATGTTTTAAAAAAACACTAATAATATTGACAATAATTGTAATTGGTGTTGTTAACTAAATATACAAATAATATATATATAAACAATATTTAAACAAATTTAAAAAACGACGTTACAAATATTATTTAACTTATACATTTAAATTAAAAACCATTTATAACAAAAGGCATATCACACCTAATTAAAAAAATAATAATAATCATATTAAAAAAGGGCCAACAAATGAAAATAAATAACATAAGCAAGTGTTAGACTTACTGTTTTAACTCCATTTTAAGGAAAAATGTAGAAAGTGCTGGACTTTGCAGGAGTTTGATACTATTACTACTCAAACGTTAGCAAAGCCAGGGAAAGTGATGGACTTTGGTATTGTTGGATTTACCATTCCCACTCCAAGGTAAGAAACAGTAGGGCTCAACGTTTTTGGAAGGGTTAGATTTACAATTTCCACTCCAATCTAAGCAACAGTATGAAAAGTTTTGGACTTTGGAGGGGCACATTGACTATTCCCACTCCCCGCAATCTAAGCAACAGTAAGGAAAGCATTGGCCTTTGGAGCGGGTAAATGTACTATTCCCACACCAATCTATGCAACAGTAGGAAAAGAGCTGGACTTGGAAGGGTTTGATCTACTATTCCCATTCCAGTGTAAGCAAAAGCAGGGAAAGTGTTGGACTTTGGAAAAGTTAGATATCTCATTCCAATTCCCAGTCGTTTCTAAAAAAAAAGTAAATACTTAACCACATGCAAATATTAAAACATATTTAACATAAAACGTTTAGCATTACAAATAAGTAAAATTACATATGTTTAAATAACCTAAAATAATCACAAGTAAAAACTGTAATTGCTATTTTCAGTTAGTTCCCACCTCATTATTTTACAAACCCAATACCGCATTGCTAAATTACAAATTAGCAATTAAACTGTAGAAAACCGACTTACACATTAGAAATCACAAAATACACTTACATTATTAAAATAACAAACAATCAATTACACAATTTACATAATCACCACCTAAATATTTAACTAAAATACATTAAAAAACAGTAATTTATACTTAAATATATTTAAATAACATCCCAGCCTATTCCCCCCTCAAGCCCAGCAACATGCTACTAATTTATAACTTACTAATTACATTAAATGTACAAACATAGTATAACATATTAAAATATTAATAACTAAACATAATGTAAAATAACATAATAACTAATATATCTATTACATTAATTAAAAACAATATTTTAAACAATATTAAAGTAAAAATATGATATAAGATATTTAAAACTTGACATTATATAATAAAATAATAATTATTGCCTTCTACTTTCTGCCTCTCTAGATATTTTTGACTTGCTAGTGTACCACAATATTTCTGAGACAATATTTTTGTCATTCATCTTATGAACATGTCTAGTATTTGACTTTACAATATTGTATTATACAGAAATCTGCCTTAGTTTTTAATTGAAGTAAAACATGAATTATAAATTGTACGGCAGTTCACTCACATTATTTTAAAATGTTCTAAAAATGTTTTCTTTTCTAATATGAAATAAAGATGAAATGTCAAAGCATCCAATTTATATATGTGACTGGCCTTGAAGTTGATATTTTCACAAGCAGCCACTACCGTTGTGTTTTTATATGTCAGCTTGGTACCATGTGTAATAAATAAGAGGCTGAAATATTGTTTCCACAGGGTAATTTCAAATGTCCTCTTGAGCCCTCTCCTGAAATTATTTGAATATGTGTGGCATTACCGGGGAAACTCTCAGTGTGACTAAAGTATGTCCTAGTAATTACGAAGGTGTATAATTGTGCAGAGATGAAAATATGTTCAGTAACCAAATTTCCCATTGAAGCTTAGCAAACGGATTTGCCTGTGACTGCTAAAAAGTTTATCATCCGCTGGTGGCTCCTTACCTTCCGGCTCTGGGCTGAAGCCATTCACACTTCATTTACAGATAAAAGGTGTGGAAAAGATTTGTAACAATACAGTGAGAATGCCCTTTCTTCCAGTGGCCTGGAGATGATTTCAAGATCTTTCTCTAATCACCTTGAACTGTTAATCCAGACATGAAGTCATCACCAACGTTTGGGCGTTCTCGTGCCTCAAGAGCGTGATCAAACACACCTGACAAGTTGCATTTGTCAACGAATGTGTGAAGGGCTGACTATTTGGCTGTCTTCTCCTTCAGGTATTTAGAAATCTTACTTGTCCCTGGGGCAAGATTAAAAATTGAGAACAATTACTGTACTTCTGCTTGGATTTATGATGAGCTGCTAATACCACCTGGAGTGGATTTTGATTCAGCTGAGAGGTGTGGCAATACCTTTGTTGTTAAGGCAGATGATCACTGCATCCAACAATAACATAAGGTAATCTGACAAGCAAAATTGGATAACCTTAAATCCACTTTAAAATGTAGATTTTTATTCCTGTCTTCTAACTATTCCAACAGGTATGACTTAATACAAGTTTGCAAACTAACAGATTGATCATGTCTGAGACTGTGCCTCAGTGGGGAGACAAAAAGCCACATTTAGGCATGTTTTTTCTCATCCTGCTCCTCCACTGTTTCGGGAAATAAAATATACATATGTACCAAATCACAAAAGCAAAGGTGTTTAGATAAAATGTGCTGTCTGTGTGCAAACTGTGGGCATGCAAGTACCTCAGTTTCAAAACCCGGTCACTAGGGTATGGCTCGGGCAGAATATTTTTTGCTTACTGGGCAGTAGGCACAGACACACAAAGTGGAAATTAAATGGTTCGGGCAGTTCATATGGTTCTCCCCATTTCGCCTAATTTCAGTGACATCTACACATTACACATACGCTGCCCAGTTGGCAAACCGTTCTGTAGGTCTCCCGGGACCTCATTCTGCCAAGGAGAATTTGTAGGATGTGTGAGATACGTTTCTTAGGTTTGCTTGTATACAAAATAGGGTGGTTTTTGAAGCCCAATTTAGCTCCTCAGATGAGTTTTAAAAAGGACAAATTTCACCTATTTCACAAATATATTTTACCTTACAATCTAACCTTGGGTGAGACAATGAGTGTTGGGGTCACAAATCTTTGTGCATCCTCTATTCACATAGGAGAGTAACAATATACATTCAACCTTCACCTCCCATCCACTTTGTGAGCCATGTCCTGGTGTAGGACTCAGGCATAAGAAGACCCAGCTCCCCTGTCTGTTTAATGGAGATGTCAAAGTCTGCTGCCAAAAGAGACCGCTCCAGAAAACTGAAGCACATACATTGGGTTTTACTCTATTTTTCCTTTGGAAAATTATGTTTTTGCCTTCATAGTTGCATATAATTTCTGAAGACCAACAATATGACAGCCGGCAGTGAAAGTTGCAGATTTTTTGTATGGAGAAAATCCTCAGCTGAAATTTACACTTCAGTAGGAAATTATTTTAGCACCACTATTTGGAGGAATTTACGTACCTGTCCATCTATAAATCAGCTTTAAAGACTACCTATTGAAATCATTTGAATAGTAGTGTGATCCTACCTATACAAAGTTTGATTGTGTCAGTGAAATGGCAGCCAAGTGGCAACCAGCAACCATGACATTTATGTAATGTGAAGTGAAGGGCCTGATTACAACTCCAAGAAGAATGTAGGTGCATGATGTGGACTAATAAGTATGTGTGCAGTTTGCACTCCATTTCTCATTTGAAACCTCAGAATGAGAATCACACTGAAATTGCACAGGAATTCACACATTGCCCTGTTGTCGAACCCACATACGTGCTCCTCCAATTTGCAGAGGTTATACATGGCCCAGATCACATGAGCAAACATCCATGTTAGGTGAAATGAGCTACTGCAAAATCCCCATGGTGTGGGTGTCATTAGTTTTTTGCGTTTAAGAAACAATCTCTGTAGGAAATTGATGTATTATTTGAGGGGTGTGAGAACCCACCTTAAATAGTAATCACAATCCTTGTCAGGATGAAACACTAAACTCACTAAATAAAAATGAGCTTAACCTGCTTGCACTTTGGTACAAAGCAGTCAGACTTAACTTAGACACTGTAGATTTGAATTTTTAAAGTTTGAATTAAAAATAGCACCAGAAAGCACAAAGTTCCAACCACAGTTTTATGGTCATGCTAGACCAGGTCAAAAGTTAAAAGTTTAGGTTGACAGCGACAGAACAATTGTTGACTACAGGGATCATGTTCATCTTGGTGGAAAGTTTGCCTTCTTACTTTGAAACTTTTATGGAGAAAATGTTTTCCTCAATGAGCCATCAGCTGGGCAAGCTGCAAGCCAGACCCAAAGCAGGGTTTGACAGCATCAGGATGCTGAAGAGTGGGGTCCCGGTGAGGTTGTTGACAGAGGTAAGCTCCGAGCACGCGAAGTCTGAAATCTGTACTCAAGAAGGCCTGAAATCAGTGGGTTGCGGCTCAGTTTTGGTCCTAATGAAGTCCTCTATATTCTAACTTAAACCTTTTCTGGATGTCAGCTCTCTTGCTGCATGGCAAACCAGCAAACTGAGATTGACCAGCGATTCGATGTTGACAGCTGTGGATCTGATGGCAATCGTAGTCTCTGTTGGTCTTCAGGCAGAATGTTGGCACACAGTTTCTTTTTCCCAGCTTTTGCGGTGCAGACAGGTTGAGAACACTCTAACATCAGCCAAGGGTCCAGGCCCTGGGATTAGGGCACCACTTGGAGGCTAGGATCAGAGCAGGCCCAATAAATACTGATCAGCCATGCAACTGTCGGGAAGGAGCTTCTGGCAGTTTGGAGGTCAGCCAAATGACTTTGGAATCACTCCTGTGGTCTTGGGTTCAAGGCAAGCAGGTCCAGTCTTCCTTCAGGTTCTTCAGACAGTAGGGCAGTTCTGATTTCTCACAAGTACAGATGTTTTCTGAGGACATGTCTGTGCAGTCCACTTGTATGTCCAGTGCCAGCCTGTGGGTGGAGGGCAAGTCCACCCCTTAAACCACTTCTAGTTGGTTCCTCTAACCCTACTGGATTTGGTGCCACTCTAACTAGAGAAACAAGGTGGCAAAAATATGCCCAGCAACACAAAAGGATGATGGACAGAGTGCTGAACAATGCAAACATTCACCCCAGTCACAGATCTGGGTTTAATCCATTGTTCTTTTGTTCACCATGCCACCCCAGTGTGGACCCAGCCATATGCAAATCAGTCTTGACCCTGTTCCTCATGGGAACAGTCCAGCCCGAACTGCCAGGCCAGGTCCTCCCTGGACCAGAAACAAGCATCCTGGGACCGGTTTCATGGTATCACCCTTCATCAGCCAGGCTAGCTTGAATCCAGTGGCACAGTGAGAAAGGGACCCACTTCTGGGCATACCCTTCCCACTTAGGGTAACTTTAGCAACACAAAAGGATGATGGACGGAGTGCTGAACAATGCAAACACTCACCCCCCAGTCACAGATCTGGGTTTATTCCATTGTACTTTTGCTCACCATGCCACCCCAGTTTGGACCCAGCCATATGGAAATCAGTCTTGACCCTGTTCCTCATGGGAACAGTCCAGCCCGAACTGCCAGGCCAGGTCCTCCCTGGACCGGAAACAAGCATCCTGGGACCGGTTTCAGGGTATCACCCTTCAAAAATATGCCCAGACCTGCGACCTGGGCTCACTCTTCCACTGGAACCAAGCTACACCTGACTAGTGTTGGGTTGCCTGTGTTCCAATTCGAGGAGCAACGGTCTGCCAGTTCCGGGTGGACTGTTATTATTGGAGCAGAGTTGACTAACTTGCATATAGCTAGGTCCAAAACTGAGGTGGCACGGACAAAAGAATGATAGGCATGAAAGCTACCTGAGCGATTGCCAGTAGTTAGACTTATTGCAAACATTACTCTCAACTCCTTATGTGTGTTTAATGTATCACCATAGGTGGCAAGGGTATACTCAGAAGTGGGTTCCATGCTGACTGTGCCCCTGGAACCAAGCTACACCAGACAGAACAGTCCCAGTCAGGTTGACAGAGGTCTTTGGTTGCTTGTGTTCCAGTTCAGGGAGGACCCAGCCTGAAAGTTTAGGTAGGGCTGCTCCTATTGGAGCAGTGTCAAGACTGATTTACATATGGCCTGGCACAAAACTGAGATGGCAAGGTGGGCCAAAGAACGATGGGTTGGAAAGCTACCCTGATCGATTGCTAGTGATTAAATTTATTGCAAGAATTCCTCCGCTCACCTTTTGTGTGTTTGTAAAGGTTTGTTTTGTCAGGTCAAAATGGCAGTTCTAAAACTGCCAGCTCAGGTTGCAGTGGCTTTCCTGGAGACATATTTTACAGTGGTACTTTAATGGGTGGCACTATGTGTGATGCAAGCCATTAGTAGCTTTTGATTTACCCGCCCTGGGTACAAGTGGTACCATATACTGGGGAGTTGTAAGTAAATTAAAGGTGCCAATCAGATGCAGCCCACTTTTAACATGTCTGAAAAGGAGGCCACAACCACTTTCCACTGGACAGCAGAGGTAAAGAACGAAGAGTCCTATGGCCAGCGAAAACAGTTTCAGGCAAAATACTGCACAGAAGATAGTCATTTTCAACAAGCTTCCACTTTGAGAGTTTGTTTCTGAAAATCAAAAAATGTTAAACCTTTGGTGAACAGTCGGTAAAAACCAATGGAGGATGTTCACTGCTATAATGGCAGTACCTTTCAAGGAACAGAGATGACTGCTGGGGCAATGGTCATCTCTAAACTTGATGGCTGGAGTACCATTAGTTTGTTGTACATAATGTACTCTGCAATCCTGACAGATGTTACTCAGTCTGTCAAACATAAAATCATCCCATAATCACCATGTCCCAAACTGGAAAGTCAACCACCAACTTCAGTAATCTCATCGGAATAAATATACACAAAAATATTTACTTCTGTATCACTGAAACATATACAAGTCAGAGGTTGATCCCCATGATAGAAAGAGGCCTAGCACTACTAGAACCATGCTTAAAAGTACTGACTGCTTCAAAATAACCTGAACTATAGAACACCAGCAAATTCTACAATGAATTCATTCATCTTCTAAAACAAATCCCCACACTTCGTTCACCATCGGGCAATGTTGACCGATTGCTGATACTTTTTACTGGTATTAAACAGGCGATAGACACATTTGGTCATCCCACACACTGTTAGCTTTGGTACAACCAAACTGTAATACTTTCTTTGATGGCAAAATCCATAAACACAGTTATCAAATACTGCTAATAGTGTAACATTTTAAATGCACTCTGCTAAGTGCACAGTACCCCCCCCCCCCAGTTAGCACACATCTCCTAACTATATATAAACTGCACAACATCACGAGCTTCATGAGACCTACCAGCCAAATACTTGACTTCACTCTAACACATTTCTGTCCTAGTCGGCTCTTTGTTAAAAACTCCTCCTGAGATTATGGATAGCTTCCAGATGATCTAAGACAAATGCTTGATCTCACAAACCTAAGTTATATTCAAACTCCACAACTAACCAGTTGTATGCAAAGTTACATTAAAAGGTTTTTAGTCAAGTAACTGCAACCTCATATCCATAAAATACCACTTTGCTCTCTAATCTTACAATGATTGGCCACCTTTGGAGTGGGAAGTCCTCGCTTGATCTTCTCACCATATTGGTGCACTTATAACAGTTTACATTGTGCTGTCCCTGGAATATAGTTTCGCTTATAACATTATGAACAATTCTGAGTTTTTGTTATAGCAATGTAATCTTAATTCATCTTTGATTTTTTTATTAGCCTCGATTTTAATCTGACAACAACCACACAGACATGAGTAACAATAAGTCATACAATACTAGATGCAAAAGTACAACAAAGAGCATTAATATGCATTTAAATGTTGTCACAATAAGGATTATTTCACTGTCAAGTTTACAATACTATCTTGCAGGCTCTATGGTAGACAAGTCGGAGAAATATTTTTTTCCCTTTTCCGTCAAATACCAAATAATTAATGAGTATACAGCTCAACAATTCTAAATGTCAGCTACTAAACCTAAAAAAAACTTTTAGCAACCATCACACGTACCTACGCACAATCTGTACAAAAAGAGGAGATTGTCATAATCTAAACCTTAAATACTGTCTGATTTGAATACGAGGTTTTAATCTATAATATTCTAATTTGTATGGTTGTCATTAATAGAACATTTTATATAGTTAAATCATTTCAAACCACAGACGCAAGCTAAGTTGGCATTATGCGACGTCACGCACTGTCTTTTTAGGCCTATTTTAAATAATGTCAATGAAATCAGCCAAAATCAGGTTTAGGGCCCAACATTACACCCCAGGAGGTAGTAAGCCACAATGGCTATCTCTCACCAGGGAATGAAAGAGAAGTGAAACTCTGCAGTCCTTCTACAGTGTCAGTAAGAATGGTCAGTTCACCAAGCAGTCAACAGGAGCTTTGATGGAAGTGCTACATGTCTTCTGATTGTATTGCTGCTCAAGTTTGAGTCTACTCATGCGCCCATGAATGCCTGTAAGTAGACAATTTTTGCCTGTTTGGACTAAGCATGGAGTGTGGGGGTGTGTGGGGGTGTGTGTGGGGGTGTAATAGCTATCATTAGTGCAGAAGGTGCAGTAACACAGGGGCCAAGGCTTGTTAATGACCCACTTCATCCCAATGATGGCTGTCTTTTACAACGAAACAACACGAGGGGGGGTACTTTCCTTGCTTGCTTTAGGACTCATGACAACTTTGTCAAGTAACCTGTGTCTGTGTATATGTACAGTCTGTGATATTTGCATTTCTGTAGGCAAGTGACTATGCATGAACTTTCTTCTGAACCCGCTCAGACAATGACAAGCAGAGTATGGTTTACGGAGTTCACGACTAGTTTCTGTAACAAATCAGCAAGTCCTCCACTTCAGTTCCCTGTCTGCTTTTGCGGCTGCAGCTTTCTGTATTGGCTTGCATTGTGTGGATCATCTGTAACGTTTATGATGTTTGTGAGTTTATGGAAGAATTCTTAATTGATCCACTGTGTAAAAGTTACTGCTTTTTCACTTTCTGTTGGCACTAGGTACTTTATTTCTTGTTAATGAGGTATTCAGTAGTCTGTTGTGGTCCACTGTGTTTTCTCAGTTCTGAAGTGCGTGGTATGTATGTGTGTTTCCAGACTACGCAGGTTCTTTAGATGGCAGTTCTATGATTTGTGGACCTCGGCTCCTGCAAGGCACTTATTCTTATGTGAGCACTCTAGCATGTTAGCACAATGTTTTCCAACAGCATTTGCTTTCATTTGGTTTTGAGGGAGCTTGTTTGGGTGGGCGGGCTTTCATTTGTTTCTTTGTGTTGGTCAACACTCTCCGGTCCACCGCACCTCTTTCAGCTAACTGAGCAGAGAGGGTCCTGGCTCTTTCAACCACGTCCAGGTTTGCACACTGACATTTTGTGAATGGGTGGGCTAGTTGCTGGACCTATTCTCTTTTCACTCCTTTATAAGGAGTATGCCGGCGCAGCAGAGTGCGCACCTGGGACAAGCCAGTCTGCACCCGTCTACATATGGATGGCGCCAGGAATGCTGTCCGTCTTGGATCAAAAACGGGCCAGGCTCAGGGTTGCTGCCTGTCTCATGAACAGCTTCTAGACCTTTAGTTTATGAATTTCCAGACAGTCTACCCTTTATTCTTTGCCGTTTCAAATCCATCTATGAAGCACGGCCCAAATTCTGATTTTCGCTTTGTGTCTAATATGGAAACTGCGGTATCTCACAACATGCCTAATTTAGGCCATTGTCAGTTTAACACTTCTAGTCCTATAACTCTCTGCTCTGGGAAACTTCACTGTGCTCTGCAGAACATGCGCTCCTTAATTTGGCATAAAAATGAAAGACATGACTTAACTTTAACAGAGACTCTTGACTGCCCTTTTATAACTGAGTCCTGGGTCAGGGAAGATTCAGACCCTGACCTTGTTGCTGCTATCCCTCCAGGCTACTCTATCTATAGACAAGATTGCCATGGCCGGATGGGTGACAGCCTTTCTATTATTACAAGAAACACACTTGATTGCATGCTGGATTTAATATCCCTCAATATTAAAGATGGGACCAAGGCAGCCTTTTTTAGAATAAGGCTTTCAGCTAAGGACACATTTTCTGGAATCCTAGTCTATAGACCACCTGGTACAAGGGCCAGTTTAGTTGAACTCCGGGGCAGGTTATTGAACCTTACTTGAATTGCAGATATACCACAATATTAGGGCACTACAGTTTTCACTTTGAAGATCCCTCATGCATGGATACCGCCTCTCTGCTTGATTTAATAATGTAATTTTGAGCTGTCCTAGAGGGTTAGGATGCTTACGCTTTCCTAAGGGCATATCCTTGATAGTTTCTTTTCTAATTGTCCTGACTTACTTATCAACGGAGTTCACCCTCTGAGTTTGATGGACCATCAAATCATCTTATTTAGCATCCCCTCTGCCCACTCCAGTGTCAATACGGTTTCCTCAAAGTTTGTCACCTAGTTGAATGGGAATAAGATTACCCCAGCTAACTTAGAACAAGCACTCCATTCTGCTAGAAAATAGTCTGGTGCTCACCTCAGACATTTCTGTGATAGCTTTGATACCTGGGTCACGCCCTCTTTAGATACTGTCTCCCCTTTAAGGACTACAAGTATGACCAGGACTAAAGTATCTGCCCTTTTTGGCAGAACTTAAACAGTTGAGATTGAAACGTCGTAGGCAAGAATGCAGGTGGTTGTCCACTAGCGACACTGAGGGAAAAAATAATGAAAAGCTAAGCACAAGATCATGCTGCTTGTAATATAAACTGGTGATTAAAGTCGTCAAAATAGCCTTTTTACAGACAAAATTAGGGCAAGCAATTCTTCCAAACTCTTGTTTAAGGCTGTTAAGGATTTGGCCTCTCCCCCTTCTCAAAACCAGGTTTCCATCTCTTAAGATTTTTGTGATGGCAAGGCACTCTTTTTCCGGAACAAGATTCTGGGCATATATTCTACATTTGATCTTCCTTAGGAAGGTGGCTCTCTGTCTCCTGGTGTGTGTTCCACTAGCCAAAAGCTGTTGGAATTTCCTGCCATCCCTGTAGAGCAGACCAAAGAGTTGCTTTTGAGCATCAAATCAGGGTCTCTGTTGGATCTGTGTCCAGCCAAAATATTTAATTTGGCTCCTGTACCAATTGCTGATTTTCTGCAGAACACCTTCAGGTGCATTTTCCAATTAGGCATTTTTCCCATTGCTTGGAAAAAAGCTACTGTTACTCCTTTATTGAAAAACTGTAATGCAGTTCCAGAAGATTTTAAGAACTATGGTCCAATTTCTTTACTTCCATGGCCAGCTAAGGTCTTGGTAAAATTTCTAAACTAGGAACTTGTAAAACTTATGGAGGTTCCTTGGACTCCCCACATAATGGCTTTAGGTCAGGCCATAGTACAGGAACCGCCCTTGTGGCAGTAACTGCTAACATTTGTCCCCGTCTCCATTAGGGGGGTGCTGTCATATTACTAATACTCGACCTATCCGCAGCATTTGTAAAGGTCTGAGCAGCATGGCTGATTCAACAGCTGGAGGAGATGTGGGTTGGAGTCTTAGCCCACAGCTTAGTATCCTCCTTTCTCAAGGAAAGAATTCAAATGGTTAGCTGTGGGGGCTTCAAAGCGTAGGCCTTTAGCCTTACTTGTGGCGTTCCCCAGGGCTCTATGTTTAGTCTGACTCTTTCTAACATTAAGTTGCTCCTCTGGCAGCTTTGGTGCATTCCTTTGGTTTTGAGGTACAGTTGTGCACTGACGACACCCAAATCATTGTGTCAATTTCTAATGACTTGACTTCGGTTGCTAAAAACTTCAGACAGTTTGGCCCATGTTATACTTCTTTTGCGCTAAAATAGTATAACTATGGCCTTGTATGTCCAGCATTGAGAAATGGATAAATTTCAATGCTCTTAAACTCAATGCTGGGAAGGCTGAGGTCCTGGTTTTTGATGCTCAGGATTCAATCTAGCCCAATATCTGGTGTGTGAATTCAGTGAAATCAGCCAAAAACTATGGCATTATGTTTGACAACTCTTTGAGCTTTGACAACCAGGTCAATCGTACGACCAGCACTTGTTTTCATATTATCAGAACTCTGAGGAAGATCTTCCCCTACATTCCTGAGGAGCTACGTCAGGCGGTTATTATTGCGCTCATTACCTCTCAGCTAACTTATTGTAACTCCTTATACTTAAAACACTAATTCAGCATGTGTCAACAAGTTGCTGGTTGTTCAGAATGCAGCAGCTCGTCTAATTCTGAACATCTCCAGATATGTATAGGTGAGGAAAGGTCTGAAGGCCCTTAAGTGGTTTCTTATTAGAAAGATAATTGTTTTCAAGGCCTTATATATAGTCCAACAGGCCCTCCACCAACAAAGTTATGAACAGCTTAGCTTAGTTCTATGTTTCAGTGGTATGTTCCAGCAAGACTTCTCAGATCTCCCTCTTGTAAACTGGCAATTGTTCCAAGATTTCTTGAAGCCAGATGGGGAGGCAGGGCCTTTTCGGTGGAGGCTGCCAAGCTTTGGAATAACTTGCCAGTCCACTTTGCAGACACAGAGACTTTTTTGGTCTTTAAAAAACAACTGAAAACATTGCTCTTTACTCAGTATTTCTCAGAATAAGTGCTTATTGACCTCCTGGGTTTCCGCTAGCACTTTGATACCTTCTGATTTAGTGTGCTATAGAAGTTCCATATAATATATAATATATTATGATGTGATTTAGTGCACAGTGCATTCTTGTGTTATGAAAACAGCTGTCAGGGCACCCATGAACGTGTAATTAGAAGTCAGTGATGTATCAATTATGCAATGTATATTGGCATTAACACCATGGAGAGTTTCAAGCTCAATTTATTCATGAAGCAGAAAAGTTCATCATAACAAACAAAAAGTCTTCCTTGAGGTCAGTATTCGTGTAGTAAACACAGCATTGAAGTCAATATTCATGTAGCACATACAGCCAACACGTGTTTCGTCCTATGAGAACAATACTCTCACAGACTTCATCAGGGCTTAACTTAAGTAAGTCTGCGTGTGCAACCAGTCTCCTTATAACAATTCTATAGTCTGAATAAAGTGTAAATAGTCCAAATTTAGGTCATGAATGAGGTAATCTAAACCGTTTCCTATCGTCAAAGTTAGTATCAATATTGAAGAAGAAGCACGACGCGATCAAAATCCTCCGGCGGCGTCCTCAGTATCAAATAGCCATTATCGAAAGTGAGCTTGAAACTCTCCATGGTGTTAATGCCAATATACATTGCATAATTGATACATCACTGACTTCTAATTACACGTTTGTGGGTGCCCTGACAGCTGTTTTTGTCACTGTGAGTTTCCCTTGAAACATTAGAGGAATTTGGAAGATCCTCTTGCCAGGAGCACCATGATAAGATTGGAATGTTAATGTTATTTTGTGGACTCACTGTGAGCGCCCAAATCCTATGACCTGCTTCCTATGTGCTTTCATTTGTTTCATTCTTGTGTTATGTCCTGTTTTCATATGTTCTCCTGCCTGGGGAATCTTACATCCACCCTTTACTTAGTGGGACCCAGCTCAACATTTTATCCTCTATGATAGCTTATTTTGGCAAGTCTTGTTTCTGGTGCTCTGGCTTTCTCAATTAGATGTGTTTCTTTTTCTCTGTTGCAGCCTTCCTCCCAAAAGAAATGCTCCCTCGTACAGAAATGTACACCTGTAAGGAGGAAAATGTGCCCTTGTAAGTAGCCAAATGTACACTTGTAAGGAGGAAGGGTGTGTTCTCTATATGCCTAATTTCCAAAATTGTCAAAATATAAATTGGAAACTTGCTCCGGTAGGTTTCCTCCTGTGTTTGAAGTAAATGTTTGACCTCCATTGAATTCATGAAGGATCCCACACATTTTCGTGGAAATCTGTGTCAGTTATGTATTTTCAGGAGTAGTTGTGTAATTCTTATTTACATGTTGTCATTTGCATATTCCTATATCCAAGGGGAAAAGGTGTTGCTCACAAACTAGCAAATACATAGGTGTTCACCAACTCCCCATGACATCTTTGCCTTGGAACCAACACCCACTAGTTTAGGTAAGTTTGTTCCTATTGATGTTGTTCATGTACATCATGCTGGGGTAATACTATGTTTGAGTAAATCTATTCATAAGTGTTCAATTTAGATTCTCTGAATTTAAAGGGAACCACATGTACATGGATGGCTTTATACATTGGGCCAAAAGTGTAGCTCTGACAAAGGTGATTTTGTGCAGAATGGAATGTTCCTCTTGAAGACATCCACTGCATACTTAATTCATGTAGGGATGTAGGGATGTTCTGGCACCATGCCCAGATAGATAGGCTTGCACTTATCCTAAGATGGACCAGGCACACGTGTAAGCATAAGGTGTGGAAAGGAAGAAGCAACTGTACGCTACTGTACTGATCATTTTGTAGAAAAAGGATGCTGAAATTTATAAACTATCTATTTGTCCAAGGGATTAAATGGTTCAAACATATATATGTTTGGTAAAAAAAAAGAAAAAAAACACTTGCAGAGAGGTAACACATTACAATAGTGTTCTCATTATATGGTATGGGCTCTGATAATAGTTTCTGTAATTATGCTCATGTTGAAGCCAATATGTTAATTAGAGATATTAATGAGTGTTTATGCATTTTGAATAATAATAATAAAATGTAGAGAAAATAATGTAGAAAAATAATATGCACGTTTGAAAATGTGCCCTCGGAGAGTGGCTACCAAGATTCACAATATGTATTAATAATATGAATAACATGAATGAATTATAGAAAATGTATTAAATAATGTAGTAATATTTCATATTGAAATATATAACATATGTTTTGCATTATATTGTAGAGTTGACAACGAAGTTGTGGCCTAATTTTTCCAGGCCTCATGAAGAAGATGAATTACTAGCACGATGTACAGAAGCTAATGTGCTGAACTGACCCTGAACTGCTTATTGGTGGATAAAATCTGCTCAGCAAAAATCCTATGTGCGAACCGATGGACAGGAGATGGGGGAATCATAATTGTAACAAGGACTGTGTAAAGCACATGAGATGTACTTTCCCAGGACTCGAACAATGGAGACACTGACTGGAGAAGAAGATGCAACATTTTTGATACCTGAAGAGCCGAATGATGAGAACATTATACAATGAATCAATTAACAGCCTGAGAATCATGAAATAGATTTAGTGTGTTTTATCCATTGGCTATGTAAATAAACGTGTGACTAATTGACCAATTAGTAATTGGGGGATAGGCTGGGTGACTTTATTATAATGTCATGACAAAGGGGAAAAACTAGAGAGAACCGATGGAGAGAATAGATGTTCGAGGTTAGGCGTGGACGTTCAAAGAGATTCTGTCATGGGGCTCATGCTCTTGAGAGCGTGATGCGATGCTGATCGATTGATGACCTGAAGATGAAGACTGACTTTGTTGCTGATCCATACCGTGGCTAGGTAGCTATGACAATGTGACTGATTGATTTTTGTGCCTTTTCGTTCTAGGTACCAACTGCGCTGTTTTATAGATTTTCTCCTACTTAGATGTTTTTCCAAATTCATGTTCTAAACTGTTTTCGCATGAAGTCCCACATGCTAATGCTAATCTGGGTTAGGTAGGGTTCTTATTCTGAGACGTTGACATTTATGTTGACAAATGATTGACGGACTGGTTTGCTGAACTCTGCTACTCGTGTTAACATATTCATCGTTATTGGCTAATGTTGAGGCATTAGAATGTATGTTTTCTCAAGATCTGATTAGATTATGTTATTGGTAATCACTAACAAATTAATCTTGAGTTGATTTGAATAAAGTTTGAATTAACCTCATGACTTAATATTGCAACTAATAGGGAATAACAATTACTACACGTATACTGCGTGTGGTTATTCATGACTAATGGTCATGGTGTGGTTTATCAACTGTTGATTAATGATTTGCTTATTGGTTATTGTTTTGTATAATGACTATTGATGCACACTGGTCACACCGTAGCTAGGATACTCCATGCGAATCAAAAGGTTCATCGACCTATACGCGTCCCCTTGTAAGTTTACTTACCAAGGACCATCATTAATATTATGTCAGGGGTTCGTTTCTAACAAAGATCTGAATATGCCAACTTCCTGAATTTAAAAGATCCTGAACCTACTAGCGCTGTATTTAAATCAACTCAACTCATATGAAATCAGTTTTTAATGTAAATCAATTAAAATCATTGCAATCACAATTAATCAGAGTAAAACATTTAAAAAGTTTGAAAATATAGTTTCTACAATTAAAATAATATCCGCAAAAGGATTTTACCATGGATTGATCTTGTGTGTTTAAAGTGGAGGTACTCCAGACAGTTGAACAAAACGACTGCAGTTTGGAATTGTATTGTATTTATATCAAAACTGAATTATCACAAGTATGCAGAGACTCTTTTCATGTATGGGCGGTCTGAATATGCCAGTATTTTCATTAAGATGGACTTCTAGTGAACTGCTCGGGAAAATGTAATTTTCGGCAGTTACTCGATTTCATGATATGTTATGTTAAGTAATTTTAGATTATACTTGCAGTCCAGTGCTTAAACTGCCAACTGAGAATCTGCTAGCCTGTCCACGGTCTCATCATCTCTTTTTGACCCCATTGTGCAATTCTTAGGCATATCACTTCAACTTAGTGTACCCCACCAAGCGCTATGTCAATGACTGGACAATTCATACTTTGCATGAAGATTAACTCTGCAAGGTCTGGTCAGAGTTAAAATGCGATGGGGCCGATTCTCAAAGCTACTGACGTGTGTAAGTTTGGCTTGCATAGAGAAAAGTTAGGTTCGCACTCATAAAAAGAATAACTCACAGGAACATCTTCTTCTGAGCTCATCTATTCACAGGGACTAAAAGTAGGAGGGGGCGTGGAAAATTCAGGGCTAGAATTCCCTATGTGTTTGTGCAGAACTAAAATCGTACATGCTTAAGGGTATTCATCAAGGCATCTCCAACTCCCTTTCACACTGAAAGAAGTCAGGCATTTGCTCTTGGGAGGGGAAAGAATAAAACATTTTCCAAGGTATGAAGCAGACTCTCTCCACGTACACGTTTGAGGTGTAGCAAAAAGAGAATAAAGAAAAGTAGTTTTAACAAGTAAATTTGTATTTGCACAGCAGATTTTCGCACGTGCAAATTTACAAAATATACTTGTGCTCATGCTATGATACAATTCCCAAATGTTTGTAGGAGTGTACCTGGAAACCTTCAACTTCGCTTTTCTGGCACACGCCTGTTCCAACTTTCTACCTTATTTTGCTAAGTTGCAAATATTTTCGGTATATTTTATTTTTCAAGCAAACACGAATATTATCTTATTTTTCTGAATGCATTTGCATATATACAAGGAGACTATAGAAAGACGAATTATAAGAGCATGATAATATACACACATTGTAAGTTTTGCAAACTTGTGTATGTTATTATTTTGGAACAACTGTCATTAGTGGAAGATGAGTTTACAGCTTACTTTATTTATTATGAGTGCTCGTCCTAACAATAAAATAAATCATATATACAAATTTCGGCATTCTATACTGAGAAATACGTATCTTGCTTTAGAGGAGAATATTACTCTATGCTTCAACTGTCCTGCAGCACAGTAAACTGGCGGTGAAAGGGGTTGTGCCCCATGGTGATGAACCTTGGTGTCCAGTGGACAAAATAAACACAAACACTTGTTATCCTTGATTCCAATCATTATGTCCTGTGCTTGGGGCTGTAGGAATGTCTCACTCCCTTGGTCGTGGGTATTAATTCCTGGGCAGAAGTGTTGTAAAAAGCAAACAAAACACCATATGCAGGCCTTTTTCATCCATGGAACCATATTCTGGAACAACATCCCTGCATATGTGAGAACCATCCAACACTCCCTAGATTTACGAAAGAGATGAACAAAACACCTCTTCAAAGAGCAGTAATTCTCAATGCTGTAACAAATTCATATCCCCTCTCGGTAATTCTGCAGCCCCCCCTCTCCCTAACAGCGACATGCTCATTGATTGTATTCTTTGACTTAGGCACTGCACAGCACATCACTGAATTGGCTTGGGCTCACACAATTTACATACCACACACCAACATAAAATTGCCATGCAAGAAAGTGATGCATGTTGCCTTCAGCAGAATCCCATTGCAAGCCAAATGTGTATAACAAAGTGTGTGGAAAAGTCAGAGCCTATAGCATTCTGGATGCTTAAGAGGGTCATTTAAAGATATGCAGCTTATCTACTTTAAATATATCACTCATTGACTGTATCTTTGCCCTTGACCTCGTACAGCACTCCACTGCCTTTCCGCTAGGTTTGAGCTGTACATATACAAGTTGCCTGCAAACATACATTGTGTGTCATGTCGATGGATACTTTGGGGCAGATTTATGGAAAGTGTTGCTGCACAAAGTGCAGCGTCACTTTCCCTGTGCCCCTTAGCTCCCCCCTACCACCACCATGTGTGCATCGTATTTAAAATATGGCACACCATGGCGCAGGGTAGGGAGCAATAGCTTCATCCTTCATGACACTATTGATGTCCTCTACAGAAGTAGCGCCAAAATACTGCAGAGTATATAGGGCCCCATTCTAAAGAATGGAAGGCCCCTTTTAACTCTCTTGAGAAGGCGTAAAAAGTGCTGTAAAAAATGGCATAGGGAAATCTCATAGATTTCTTGATGCCATTCTCCCGGCTCCCCTGATGGGGGAACGCCCCCTTTGCATACATTATGCCTGGCGCAGGCATAATGTAGTGCAAAAGGTTACAGAGGGCACAATGCATGCATTACACCACCCTGTAAATAAGGCGCAGGGATTCCGGCCTCGTTGGGCCACTTTAACGTAAAAAACAATGACGTTAATGTGGCGCAAGGTGGTGCTAGGGGCCTATCAATAAGCCCCTTTTTGCCCCACGGATGGAGACTCTTCAGGGGATGATAATTTAAGGGGAACGTCTCTGAGTTGTGAAGATAGATTTCCAGAGGTAGAGGGGACTTTTGTGAAGAATCATAAAATTAACACTCTCTATGAGCTGGGCATTGTCTTGGCACACCTATGGGACATTTGCAGGATGTAATATTTAGGAATGTCATGGTTACAAGGGTGGTCCTAGACTTTATGGATGCTGCTGAAACAATATGGGTGGGGACAGCCTGATCTGTTCAGTCCCTCTACTGGGATTTTCATATCAGTTCTGTCCAAAGGGTGTTTCCAACGGGCAGAACCTGTAGTGCCTCCACCAGTGAAAACACTGCATTTTCCCACAATCTACACGAGGCAGCGGAAGAGAGAGGAGGGGGGACTGGACATTTGCTTTTTTGGTGAAAGTCCCATTAGCACTCTCCTCTAAATGAGGCCCAAACATATTGATTGGGAGTTCCTCTATGCCTGCTGAGTTTTCACTCAAGGCACTGGTGCGTTCATGAATATGATACCAGTGCATTTTCCATGTAGATTTCATGACCACAACCTCCACTGGTATGAGCAATTATGTTCAATCTTGTAAGAATAGAGCCATTTTGTTCTTACATGCAACTCAAGGAGTTACCTTGAGAAGAACCTCAAAAACTTTGTGGGAAATTTAGATTTTACACAATGTTCGACATTAAAATAGAGGAAACATTTCATATGAACCAATTTAATAAGGCGTATGTTTTCCTGAAGTGCAGACAGATTGCTTGATATTCAATCACCATCCTCAATGAAACTGATTAAACTAGCTTGGCATTGCAACTTAATTTATTGTACAGACTGTCTTCTGATCAGTGTGTATAATTAATGCTGCAGAATGATTGTTCTTGATTGACAACGGATAAGCAACTAGGTTATCTGATTTGTTGGGGAGACAAGGTCAGAGTTCACACTTAACATGATAGATGTTTAAGCAACACATGAACGGACTGGAGCCAAGTGGATAAGTTGTTCCTTACATCATATTTTTTTACCTAGCTCACCCTAAAACAACAGTTTTTTCACAAGTGATCAGTTTGACACCTAAATCCGGCCAAAAGTTTTTGGACTATGACTGTTTATTGCAACTCGGGCAAGACCCTGCCTTTCATCTGAAGATATGCAGGGCCAATTCCTTTTTATGGCGCTTCATCTGATTATATCAGTCCAATTTAGCCACTGACATGCCTCATTTTATATAAGGTCTTCCATTTGGCAAACACCTGTGAGGGAGGCTTAGGGAAATACATCGGAAAAAATAGATATTTGTATTCATTTGCATTGGAAACAAGGACATTAGAACAAAGCGAAATCTAAAATATTGTCATTTTTTTCCGAGAAATTCTGGATTCTCCTGACTAAATTTGGAGTGTTGAAACATGGATACCATTCACCCATCTCACACCACATATCGAGCACAACGAGAAACAGAGGACCATGTTTCTAATCCCATTCTGGGCCTTTCTAATGTTTCTACATTACAGACAGTCCAGAACCATTCCACTTGGTGCCACATTGGACATGTTCAGTTCCTGCCAGCAATAAGCACCGTCAATACATATTCATTAATCATGTGCCCAGCACCAGCCAGGGAGATCGTAAGAATTTTGGGGCCCTGGGACAAACATATTGGAAAAACTTTGAATTTATCATCCATTTTCATCCCATTCACACCGTTTTAGGCCAGTTCACAGACAGTGCCATTTTAAGGATTATTAGAGCCCTGAGCAAAAGCTTTTTTTGTGGGGCTGTATTCCCCGTACCGATTCCTGGTTAAGCAAGGAGGGCTACAATTTAAGAAAGGCATTATCTAACAACAAGTGCAATCCATAATCCTAGGAGAGGGACTTTAACGTGCTATCTTAAAAACAAGAATGGTGTTAAGGTTTTTTTAATGTAACTTGTTTACGGTAGATGTGGGGTGTACTGCAGTATTTTCAAGAAGATTTTACACTAACTGTACGCCTTTCTTAAACATCTCAATATTTTACAACGTTTTGAGGGATAGGTCGCTGGGATTAGCAGATTCTGAATTTAGGACACTGAATTGTGTTTAATTAACACAAATGATATGCATTGTGGCCTTCGAATGAAAAACAATGTCATCAGTTTCTCAGATCTAAATGTAGGCTCCACACGGGAAAGCTACCCGCGAACTAACACGTTTTACAGGCCTAAGAAGAAACTCTTCAGGTTGCAGAGGTCTTTTTAATTCGACCCTCCGAGCTATCCCTCAAGTTACAAATATTGCACAAAAGCGGACCCCAAACAGCAAATCTATTGCTCATGTTACACATATTGCGTAGACTCCAACTCCCAGCATTAGTTATATCCCTTAGATTAGATCTAACTTTTGAGCTTAGATATCTGGCAGAATTAACAGTGATGCTCTCAGGTAACATTGATCATACATGCTAAAGCATCTGAAAACAAGATTACCCCTCAATTAACCCAGATTTATACATATAACTCAAAGTTATTCCTTTTGTTAAAGCACTGTTACAGGCTCAGACTTCAGGCCCTTACCTATCCCTCTGTTAATGAAATCAGCTTTCAAGTTACACACGCAAAGGCATACATGTTTTGCAGGATATAGTCTCTTTGTAAGCACTTGCGCAAAAAAAAAAAAAAAATACTTTTTGTTAACAATATCTAACAGGAGTTAATCTGTCAGATACACTGTTCCTCAGGTTACAGAGATACTTTTGATGCAAAGCTCTCTTTTTAGTACTAGTTTTGGAAAATAGCCCATTTGGAGATAAATATTCTCACTTATATGCAACCTCTGAAGGCTGGATTATGGCACACTATTATGAACGTCAAAATTTTAAAATCTGAAAAAAAGGTTCGCAATGCAACTAATCCATTTCCAAAATCCCCAAACAATGCCTAAAAGAAAACTAAAAACTGGGGCCAAAAGTAGCTTTATAAAAGGTACATACATCTGTCCTTCAGGTGGTTTAGCATCAGAGGAATACTGGATAACACCCTTAATGAGGGAGACACTTTAAGGCAGCAGCTTTTTCACAAACAGCAAGGCATAGGGCAAGCAACAGCAGAACAAATATCCCTTGCCGGCCCAGACAGGAATATAGCATTTGTCAGTCACCAAAAAAACCCGACAATATGCGTGTGAAATTCCTTCGACACAGAAGAGGCATCACCACTGCAAGTTTCTTTCGATACAAATTGCTGAAACACAATAAAGATCAAGCAAGTCAAGTTTGCAAGGTTCTGCTACATGTGCAAAACATCAGTGTGGGCAGCAAGACAACAACTGTTCTTTGCTAACAGAAAATGCACCAGGTGCTAAAACATCCCCACAAAGAACAGTAAGCATCAAATGCAACACACACGTTTAGATGAGATCCATAACGGGCCACAGCGGTGCAAGCTACCTACGCATGCACAGCTAGTTCTGCACATGGGCAGACACCACGCAAGCTTTGCTCACACAAGGTGACAAAGTCTGAGCCAATCAAGCAGAACAGCCACACACTACCCTTGAAAATGGAATGCTGACTGAAAGTGTTGTTCTTTCCTTGCATAAAAAGGTGCTCCTAGCAATAATTTTTGTTCAAGAAGCTCTGATGACGGAGGACCTGCCACTTTATAAATGTATGAATGTGCTGAAGATCGAAGTATGGGAGGAGTACTATACAAAAAGCACATATAAATATGTTCCATGCTTGTCTCAAATGTAATTACATCTGATATTCAGGATACATGTACTGGCAGGTAAAACAGTAGCATTAGAATTTTCAATAGTGTGATACTACTGCATCTTAGATTTCACATTAGTGTATCTGAGTTTGAAGGATAACTGCCCCACCATTACCAAACCCAAACGATAACAAAGTTGAGATTTTTTGATTCTGCCTCATTATGCCTCCAATCAATGCCACACTGGATACACAGCTACCCTGGGCACAACCGGAATGCAGCTCTTCCAAGCCTAAGACCTTATGGTCACAAAGTAAACCTACAGGAGCAGCACCGGTGACCACTACCAAATCGGTTTTTCTTCTTTCCTTTAGCTTTTAGAATGTACCACAATATTTTGAAATCCATTTAACCAAATATTGGGTTAACAAAGCCTTCAGCTATGGCTTACTAAAAGTAAAAGGTTAAAGAATAGTTTGCCTTTCTATAAGGTGAGCTTTCTCAAGAGTATGACTTCCTATGGTGGCCACTGACAAAGCTCGGAAATCAATGACCAGATGCTGTGCTTGATTTTGAGTTTGGCAGATGGCTTACTCCATCAGGAATGTGACAGATATCCTGTCTATGTTATTACAAGTGCCAAAGGATATAATGAACTTGTAATGAGGCAGATGGAATATCCATCATGTTTGTGACAGAGTAAGCTGCTCGGCAAACTCTAAATCAGGCCTTTAGGGCCCTTAATTTGTTGCAGGTTAATTCAAGCCCCAAACTCACTTAATGACCCTTCTGCTTTTTTATGTTAATAAGGTGCCTGTAGAGTGTTCCACAATAACAGCTTGACCTTTCATTGTTAAATGTTCAGATTGTCTACATTGTCTGCACTTATATGGCCCGGTATGCACTATCTTCTTCAGAGGGACACTCCTATCCTACTTCTGATGAGAAATTAAAAGGAGACTTGGGGCAGATTGAGAGATGGAGTTCTATGTATGTCTTCCCATGACATTTGAGAATGGTTTCTCTACCTTTACCTTGTACCATGACTAATCTTATTGAATTCACAAACTTTAAGTTAAAAAAAGTAGTTAACAGTTGTCAACCCAAAGCACAACATTGCAGGACTAATTTGGGTACATAGACAATTTGTGTACTGCTGCACCCAGTTTTGAAGCTGAGAGAACAGAGGCTCAAGCATTTTTTAACCTACTGCTCCGTGAGGTAGCCATCTCTACTCTGACATATGAACTTGACAATTAATGCAGGATTGGATTCATCTAGAGATGTTTGAACAAAAAACATAAAATGTTTACAAGTGACTGATCCTGTATTTTGCACGGCGCTAATACATTGTATCACACTAATGGGCAAGCTACTATATTATTTCATCTAACTCACATGTATCATCTTTAAAACCCTAGGATCTTTACTACACTTTTAATTGGTGACTTGTGGTATATTTGAATTTAGTACATTTTCTAAACTGAGAATGAATACGTGTATTTTACTTTTATATGAATTAGTCATCAGAATTACATGATGTTTTATTAGAGTACAGCTGATCCCAACTATTATTATTTACAAATACTTTTTTATAATTCAGAATTGAGCTTCACTCTGTTAAAGGATGCTAACAGTTAATTTGAAATAGCTCCCTGTAACGGCTCAGCCACTCATAAAGCTTAGAGTTCAGTGAAAGTGTGACACCACAAGACAGAACAGACAGGGACAACTGGGTTGTTCTAAGCTTATGTTGGCCGAGATTAGGGAGATCTCTCCTAAAAGCCATATTGCTTGCATGCTCACTATGGGACCTAGCATTTGGCGCAGGTCGGTAAATGAGGGGTGTGCAAGTAACAGTGCTAATTATCCTCTTCAGAGGGCCCTATCCTCAGCTGGAAACATGACTTGAAGGTTTTCTTCCACCCAAACATTTCAATGTCCTTGGCAGGTGCTTACATGTCAAAGCTACCCAGTGGAACAATTTTGGAATGTGAGATGTCATCAAATACAAATACCTTTATCTCTTGGAGATCTGTCCACCTTCAATTCTGTATTTATATTCCGAAATATGGTATTGACATCTCACCATGTCAACAACAAACTGAAATGTGCAAAGTTATTATACTGTCTTACACTAATATTATTTGTTAGAATACATGTATTCTATCTTAAGCACTTTCAGTGCTAAAAAATTATCACAGATATTTATTGTATTAGCCCAACTTTATAAACAAACTGCTTCTTCACCTTGAACGTACCAATTCTTTAATTTCCTAATTATTCTTTAGGTCTGTTCATGTTGTGAAATTCCTTTATATATGGCAGAGGTCTAACTCTTGCCTATTCCCCGTCCCCTACAAATATTTGACCTTATATTTTCCAATTTATATAGTTCCAGGTTATACCTTTTATTGAATTAAACAGCTGCCCTTTATCTCCATTTAAGGCCTGCTGAATTTTATTAATGCCTGGCACTTCAAAAGCTACCAGCTGAATACTCAACCCTTCATTTTTAATTACAATCACAGTGACTAACAAATTAAATTGAGATTAAAGTTTCTTTTAATTACCATTCATTTGAATACTATCATCACTGTGATAACTGAGTGCAAATGTCCATCTTTGGTTTGTGTTTTTTTTAGAGTGTAAATAATTGAACTCCTTCTTGGAATACACACTTTACAATGTCAACCGAATTTGGTATTTCTTATTCAGAAGTGTATGCTATACATTTTTATTTCTTGTAATATACATTCTCCATAATAATATTTAACAAATGGGGTAAGATATCAACCCGTCCTTTCTTAATATTTGCAGATCTCTATGAGCAATAGTGTAATTTTCCATGTTTTTGCCAAATAAATGCTAACAAAATAATAAATCAATATGTGATTGTTTTGTACCAAAGCATGGAGCTGAAGATATAGAGTAATCTTGAGAGTTCATCATGTCATAAAATTCATAAAATTAGTCCTTTTACATAGACCAAAGGTTTAATGTTTCTCTTCTGCTGGATTGCTGTTTTCTTTGTGATACTCTACAATATATATTGAAATTCACAATTGCCAATATCCGTATCTATCTGGATGTTTACATATATTGTCTATTATTTTTTCTATTAATTTCACCTACTTGAATTTGAAGGATCATCTTGATATAGGATGGATGCTTTTTGTACCCTCAATTAGTAGAATACTCTAAAAATGATCCAAATTTAGATGTAATCTGGATTAGGTTAGATGTCACTTATTGGATTTTAAGCAATCATTACTATTATGGATATCCCACCTGGCAATAATTACATTTGTGATTACCAAGTTTGTAATCCAAAGGTCCCTTGTTTCATCAAGACCAATTTAAAAAGTAAAGAGGTGATAAAGTCAGTCATGTTTCATGCTGTTAAAAAACGTATTTCCTTGGAAAACACCACATTTTCTATTTTTGTACAGGTGTTTTTCGATGGCGCCCACAAACAGTCCTTTCACTTTACTTCAGAATTTCTCACCAAAATTCATACTTTTCAGAGAGCACCAAAGAAGATCCCATGAAGTGCTTATGGATCGTTCTCTCAGTGCTGTAAATTTTCAAAATCCAAAGCAATCTGATCCAGCAGCCTGAATTTACTCATTGGAGTGATCAGCAAATAGGTTACTTATCTAAGTGTTATATATTTCCATGGCTTTCTCCAGTGATTAAGGGCACAGGAAGGTATAGAGCAGTGATATGGATAGTTAACGTTGGGTTGAGTACTGGACAGAGGTGATTATTGCCTTCTTACCCACCTGAACCTTTTAGCAGCATTTGGCACAGTAAGTTATGAAATGCTCTTAAAATACCTTCAGGAATGATTGGGAATAAAAAGAAAAGTCCTTGGTTGATTTTGCCCATACTCCAACAAAGGATGCCAAAGAAAACAACAAATTCAGTGTATAATTTATAAAAGAATTAGTGTATGGCCCAAACCTTTTCTCAGAAGTTGCTTAATGGCAAGAATGCTGAATACCAACGCTGTGTATCTTTATTTCACATCATGCCTTCTTCATCTGCAGTACTACACTCTTTGCCCACCTATCTCACTTGTGTTGATTCTTTTTCATCCCCACGTTCTCCCACTGCCATGGTTTTTCTCCTTTCTTTACCTCCTTCTTTCTCCCTTTTGCATCTTTCTCTCTCTTGTTCTTGGTAAAGTGACTAAGGGTGAAATAAGCCCTGGTTTCCAAAAATGAGTTCCCACCTGCAACCACATAATCAAATTGAGCACTAAATAAAAGGTCACTGTTCAGCACATTGACTGTCTCTGTACACTAATAAATTATAGTCAATTAGGTTTAAGGGGTGCTAGGGACTGTTTGAGTTATATGTACATCATTCAAAGTTTGCGGAGAAGTTCTACACTCGTTTGTCTATTTGATGGAAAAAAGTACTAGAGAATGGATTTTGAAATCGGGTTGGTTTCCACTCACTCCAGGCCTCTGAGCCCCTTCTTCAATCTCAATCTCTCAGAAAGAAAAGAACGCTCATGCAATCCTTCTTTGGAGTGCTCCAGAAGCATAGCAATCTCTTCAGCTGATGCAAAACAATCACTTCTTTTGCATTAGCGCCATTGTAAGCTATTTTGAAAAAAACGCTGTAATTGTCATGAATTTTTTTATCACATTCTTAGGTGTAGGAGAAGTGACAGCAAGTGTACTTTGCACTCCTCATCACAGCAGAGAAAGTGACATAAAATGACCACTGACCCTGATTACATCAGCAGCAGTATATCTTTGACTCTTATAAAATAGCAGATTTAGAAAATAAATCCTACCATTACGATAAAATACATTCCTTGTATAGTATAGGATAAACAGTAGAAGACAGGCATGATAGCTGAATGAATGAAAAGAAGAGTTGCAATTCCAATGTCTATTTTCTAGGATGTACCACAGCCCTAAAAAGCTCCCAATATTCTAATAATGTTGGCAGCTCCATTGAAAACAATGGAGTGATCCGGGCTTTTACTGGCCGGTAAAAGACCAGAGCGCCAACATTCCAATGTTCTCTTTGTTCACAGCAGGAGCTGTGAACAAAGCCTCACGGAGCCCGAGGGGATTCTAATCCCCTCGGGTTTCGAGAGGAATTTGTTTTATTTAATAGAACATTCTGCCCTGAGTGGCAGAATGTTCTAATAGCCTTAGAACCCGCCGTAGCAGGCTCTACAGGCCATTAAAGGCCCTCTCCCTTGTTAAAGGCCCTCACCTTTGGCTCGGGCCTTTAACGCGGGAGCGGGCCTTTAATGGCCGGTATAGCCCACTATGGCGGGTTCTAAGTCTATAGTAAGTACAACTCTTGGAATAAGATCATTTGGAATTCCCAACCAAGTCACTGGATGGAAGTAAAATGCGTGGGAGGAAAAAGGCCCTACATGTGGGACTCCCCATTTATGAATATAATTGTGCTGTATATCTGTGATATCTTCGGGGTGCTGCAATACCAGGGTGGGTTTGCAAAGCCTGAATGGTAAAAAGTATGCCCAGCCAGGATTAAGCACAGCAAGAATGGGCCAGCAGCAAGTATTCCAGGACTGTATGCACTCTTGTAACCAAATTTACTAAATATACTAACTATAAATTGTGTATCACCAATGAAATTATTACGTGTTGCCTCTCTGCATGAAACTAAAGTCTCTACATCCAATTGTTACTTTTAGCCACTTTAAGTTATGTACGCAATTCCATGTTTTTGGATTTTAAAAGTCATTCCACTTTTTGGAAATAAAACTAGTTCCGTGACTTAAATTTGTCGCTTTAACAACACTATAGCAAACACTTAAAACAATTATTTGGTTAGGTGAAAGGTAAACTCTTTTTACTTAGTATTCTGAATTGCAAGAGCAGCACTGTGGGTAGAGCTAATAAAAAAATTGCAAGATCTCTGATTTCAGCAATTTGGTCCAAAGTGGGAGGGAAGAATTATTTGCCCGCTTTAGTATGCAGCCAAAGCTTGAAAGCTGTACAGCACGGTTTTGGGGCTTTCATAACTTCATGGTTCATATTTTTTGAGGTTCTTAGGCTTGTTCAGATCTTACAATGGTCCAAAAGGGGCTTAGCAAGCTGGTAAGTATTTACTTTTCTATATAGGCACTGTAGAGTCTGTGCTATGTAGGTGGAATCATTAATCCATACCCGTTGTGAGTGCGAAAAGCTGCTCCTGCCCAAAATGGTGAGCATTACACATTTGCACTTGTAGCGAGGCCATGGAAGCAGCTAGATTCATGAAGCTAGATTCATGAAGTTTCTGAGAGTGGTTTTGACTCTATCATTAAATGCATCAGACACTTTATATCATACTTTTGACTAGAATCCTGCTTGCCTCTGGGATCTCCTAGAAGCCTCCAGCTCAGACTAGTCCGGTACCCTATACAGGGTCAAAAAGCTGCACTTTAGATTTCCTTCGTATTTTAATTCTTGTTTTTAACATCCATGCACTTTTTAAAGGCTATATTTTCATTAACACAATTCTTCTTTTAAACTTTTTGAGCACGTCGTGTTTGGCATAGGTTGTAGGCCGCTTAGGCCAATGCAAGCATCATTTTACTGTGATCATAAAAAAAGGAAAAGCTATAAAATCTATGCTTTTTATAACAATGGTTTTAAATAATTGCAGATGAAAGAATTTATCTAACTATTACTTTGCTATATGTATATGCCTATTTAATACATAAATCCATATCACTTTCATAAAGTAAATTCCTTGAGCATACTTTCTATCATGGGTAAGTGGAATCTTTTTCTAAAAAGCCCCTGATTGTTGACACGTTGGCATAAAATAAAACACAAGTAGAAATTATATCAAGTAAAAACGTTTTGCAAATCAACCTTACACACTCATTCTCCCATCTCACCCCACCATTCAAAGAAACACTGCTTAGCGGTCAAGTTGTAGACGCTCTCTGCCACTGAATACCACATGATTGATTTAACACCTGCTAACAGATCCAAAATAGGATCCTCTTTCCAGTCTGATAATATTAATCTAGTTACCGTCTGCAGCAAAGAGACTGAGGTCTCAAGATTGTCTGCACCTAAAACTAGATTATTCATAAGGCTACAGTGCCAGGTTCTTAATGGAACGCCTGTCAATTACCACTGAACTATGTGCAAAGTACTTCCTCCTTCCGCCCGTGAGTGGGTGAACTTAAGGTCAGAGCATCCAGTGACAGCTAACATCGGGTTATCTTTCGCCCTATGTATCTGCTTGGTAACAGGCATGTCTGCCTCATATATTTAACATTGACAACGACCATTATCAAATGTGAGGTCTCTTCCGAGCCCTGGGTTGAATCCTTTGTGGACAGCCTAGTTTAGCAATTTAGTGTGAACAAGATTTGCAGGATTTTGTCACTGGGGATACTGACATGTGCTCTTATTGTACTTCTATGAGAGCTAGCATAGTGTTTAGCTCTGTGTTTTCATTTAAGAGAGGGAGACAGAGAGAGTGCGTGTGCATGTGTTAAAGTGACTTTTAGTTAGGAACTGTAATAATATGCTACTTTACTTTTAAAAACAAAAGAAATTCAATGAAAAAACATGGGTTAAAGGGAAGTTATAGTTAGGTGAAAATGGCAGTTAAAACACACTAACAAAGAAAACAACCGAAATTCACCAGTTACAGTAATCTCAAGTAGCTATAACTCTGCGCTAAAGTAACTGGCAGGGAATAGAGCCCCTGGGCCTAACAAAGGCTCAGGGAGGCGGCCACACACCCCCTCCCTAAAGAAAATAAAATTGCCGCCCTCCCCCCCAGGTCCCTGGCCCACCCTGGGGAGCACAGATTGAAAAAGAGCAGGCGCTTGTGTTTTTTATTTTTGGCACTGCCTACTTTTTTGTATTAGAACTTCTAACATGCGGATCCTACATCGATCTGCAGTGCCGATAAAAAATATTTTTTATTTGTTTGGTCCCGTGTAGGCCCCTGTGTGTATCCTTACATAGCCATCATATGTTTTTGTAACCTTTTTTTAAGACAGAGGACTGAATCCTTGAGTCCTAAAATGGCTAATGCCCCAAATTTGTTGATGGGGTGGCAGACAGTCAGATCATATTTTTTGATCTGCTGGATTTGCGGATCCTCAATCGCTTAAACTATAGACAAATTTTGAACCTTAATTTCTCAAAAACGACAGCACAGACTTATACTAAATAACAAAAAGCATGCTTTCTGAACCAACATCTTGCTTTCTGACAAATTGAATCTAATTCTGATCAGCCTTTTTTTGCAGTATTGCTGTTCAATTTCCTATGGAAAATTGCATGGGTAAAAGGTATTTTTGCCTTCCGCCTTCCCCCTTCCACCATTCCCCATTTTCAAGCCCCAGCTTGATGGTTCCCCAAAAGTATTACAGGTAGGATAAGACTTTTTTTTTTGGAATGTTTCGATAAAATTTGTCAAACGCCACCAAAGTTACTAGCAAAGCAAAAAAATCAATTTCCTATGGGAATGTGGTCATAACTATAACTACTCAGTATCCATAACTGACATAAGTATAACTTGCTCCGTTATGATGCACTGTTTATGACCTCACATATTACATCACCGGTGTCTGAAATCTACTGTAGAGCAAGTTATACTTATGTCATTTAAGTACAACTAATGAATTCAGTGCTTTGTTTACATTAAACATCCTGTAAAGAGGACTGTAAGAACCTCGCTGAGAAAATGTAAAGTAATATTAGTATATTTTTATATGGAGATTAACACTGTTGTTGTGGTCTCTCCTAAATGCTGTAAACAAAGGGTGTTGTTATTATCCACTCATTACATTACATTAAGCTTTATTTCGGTAATAAAAATACCATAAAAGCTTAATATACGATACACACATAGGAAGTATCAAAGAGCGATAATATAAAACTCTCTAACTGGAAAATGCTCAAGAATTAACAATTAAAATGCAAAATGCAAAATTCTAAAACATAATCAGGAATTATAAAAGATCACCAATATAAGAAGACAGTAATATAAAAACATTCACCCAACAAGCTTAAAATACAGAATGAAAAGCACAATATGGCATCTTTTTAGGATTAAAATCAAATATTCCCTATAAGAACAACGTATCCAATTTTATCTACAGACTTGGACTTACTTTAGTGTAATGCATTACAAGCTGCCCCTAACCGTTTTGCTCTTATGTGCCAAATTGCATCTAAAAATCTAGCCAAAGCACATCCCACAATGTTATTATCCAATTCAATGGTGTTAGAAATGGGGTTTTTGGTTGGCAGTCAGGTTACCCCCTGTCCAAGCAAAAGCCCTCACTCTAGTCAGGGTAAGTCACACACAATCCAAGATTATCCTGTGCCCACCCTCTGGTAGCTTGGCACGAGCAGTCAGGCTTAACTTAGAAGGCAATGTGTAAAGTATTTGTGCAATAAATCATACAATACCACCATATAGCACCACAAAAATACACCACACAGTGTTTAGAAAAAGATATAATATTTATCAGGATAAATGTAGGTCAAAAAGAATAAAGTTGCAATGGGAAATTGTAGAGATATCACTGAAAAGTGATATAAAGTGTCTTAAGTCTTTAGAATATAAACAAAGTCTCTTTCAAGCAAGAAAAATCTCCTCAGAGGGCCACAAGAGAAGAGGTGCGTGGAAAAAGGGTGTGTGCGTCGATTTCTCCCCAGCACACACGGACTTGCGTCGTTATTTTCCACGCGGGGAAGTCGGGTGTCGTTTTCCGGCGCGCGGACAGTCTCTTTCTGTGGATCGCGGGGATTACCAGATGTCCCGGGTCAGTGCGTGGATTTTCCTGCTTGTTCTCCGGCTGCGCGTCGGTCTGCGGGGCTGCGCGTCGAAATTACGATCTCACGGCAGGCGTCGCGTCGATTTCTCCTCTAGACTTCGATCTGCGGGGCTGCGCGTTGAAATTACGATCTCACGGCAGGCGTCGCGTCGATTTCTCCACTAGAGGTCGGGCGGCGTTGTCCTTGCGAGGCCGTGCGTCGGATCTTCGATCGTCCCAAGAGCGTCGCGTCGATCAGCGTCGGAGTGCGGCGTTTTTCTCGCCACCAAACAAGCTGTGCGTCGAAATTTTGGCCGCACGCAGCGTCCAAGTAAAAGAGAGAAGTCTTTTTGGTCCTGAGACTTCAAGGAACAGGAGGCAAGCTCTATCCAAGCCCTTGGAGAGCACTTTCACAGCCAGACAAGAGTTCAGCAAGGCAGCAGGGCAACAGCAAGGCAGCAGTCCTTTGTAGAAAGCAGACAGGTGAGTCCTTTGAGCAGCCTGAGGCAGTTCTTCTTGGCAGGATGTAGTTTCTGGTTCAGGTTTCTTCTCCAGCAAGTGTCTGATGAGGTAGGGCAGAGGCCCTGTTTTATACCCAAATGTGCCTTTGAAGTGGGGGAGACTTCAAAGAGTGGCTAAGAAGTGCACCAGGTCCCCTTTCAGTTCAATCCTGTCTGCCAGGGTCCCAGTAGGGTGTGTGGCAGTCCTTTGTGTGAGAGCAGGCCCTCCACCCTCCCAGCCCAGGAAGACCCATTCAAAATGCAGATGTATGCAAGTGAGGCTGAGTACCCTGTGTTTGGGGTGTGTCTGAGTGAATGCACAAGGAGCTGTCAACCAAGCCCAGCAAGACGTGGATTTCTAAGGCACAGAAGGATTTAAGTGCAAAGAAATGCTCACTTTCTAAAAGTGGCATTTCTAGAATAGTAATATTAAATCCGACTTCACCAGTCAGTAGGACTTTGTATTACCATTCTGGCCATACTAAATATGACCTTCCTGCTCCTTTCAGATCAGCAGCTGCCACTTCAACAGTGTATGAGGGCAGCCCCAATGTTAGCCTATGAAGGGAGCAGGCCTCACAGTAGTGTGAAAACGAATTTAGGAGTTTTACACTACCAGGACATATAACTACACAGGTACATGTCCTGCCTTTTACCTACACAGCACCCTGCCCTAGGGGTTACCTAGGGCACACATTAAGGGTGACTTATATGTAGAAAAAGGGGAGTTCTAGGCTTGGCAAGAACTTTTAAATGCCAAGTCGATGTTGCAGTGAAACTGCACACACAGGCCTTGCAATGGCAAGCCTGAGACAAGGAGAAGGGGCTACTTAAGTGGGTGGCACAACCAGTGCTGCTGGCCCACTAGTAGCATTTAATTTACCAGCCCTATGCACATAGAGTGCACCTTACTAGGGACTTATAAGTAAATTAATAGTCCAATCAGGTATGATTCCAGGTTACCATGTTTTAGGGGAGAGAGCATATGCACTTTAGCCCTGGTTAGCAGAGGTAAAGTGCGCAGAGTCTATAAACCAGCAAAAACAGTGTCCAAAAAGCGGAGGGAGGCAGGCAAAACGTTAGGGGTGACTACCCTAAGGCTGTCAGGTCTAACAAATGGTATTCACTTTACCAACTTCAGAAGGCTATCTGCCTAACACAGCAGATGGCAGCAGACTTTTTGATTCACTGAGCCATTTTACAGGCATGTCATTGGAGATCATAACATTGTCATTGGAACATTACCCACGTGCCCCCCTTTCTCTTCTCAGCCCTTCAATTGTATGAAATGAAATTGAACTATCAAACACTCTCAGAGAAAATGCAGACAAGCTCATGCTGCTAAATATATGAAATGTATTGCAGAAAAAAAAACACATTCAGGTCGACATAGAACACATTAACCCTGTAGAGAAAGATGAATGAGTATTAGCAGATATGCACTGGAGAATAGTGATACAAGTGTGAAGTGAAACCAAGGTAGGTGCTCTAAAGGCATGAGATACCATGTGAATCTCCATAGGAAGCTGTTTGTCACCTTGTGGGTTTGCCCTGAACATAGGTTGGTACTGGACCTGAGCCTTAGAATAGAGCTCCACGTCAACAGATACGTTCCACCTGCTAAAAAGTCATAGAGAAAGATGTAGTCCTTTTTTTAGCTAGTTCAGAAGTGACAAACATGTCACTAGTCCTGCTGAAAGAATCTGCCCTCAGGAGGCACACATCGACAGCTATCATTATGTCTAGAAAATGTAGGTGTACCTCCTCATGCGAAGATCATGCGAGGAAATGTTATGGTAACTCAATCTCCTAGTGTAAATGAAATACAGAGAGGTACTTAGGAAACATAGGAACCTACAATAAGAACAAATCTTCAAAGAGTGTGGTGACAATGCCAAAAAGCCCCCTCAATTCCCCCAACTGAAAGACCACCATTAATAGAACTTTACATGAAAGAACTACACTACAACCCCCCTTCAGTGGTTCAAATGACCTGGTGATTGCATGGCTTGTAGAGTTAAACAGAGACTCCAAAAATGAAGTACTGTTCATGAATAAAGGCATGCAATCTCAAAATTCAAAAGCTTACAATTCTGAGATGATAAGCTTGCCACAAGCATTTCTGTTTCTGTTCAATCAGCTTAGAAGATAGCAAAACATAGGCCTAGAAGACATATATCATGCTGGAGGAGGAGCTCATGGATAGAATCACATTCCAAATGTGGTCGCCCCAATCTGAAATAATCCCCAATGACTCATGTATGCCCCTAGACTGAAATGGTAATGTGTAATGGAGAACAACCTCTGTAAGTCCTACTTTCGCAAGTTCTAGTCTGAAAGGCAAGGTTGAACCAGTCTCCAACAAAAGAAGGGGATCGAGTAGAGAAGTATGTAACGTGAGAAACTCTTCAAATGACCTTACAGGGATCTAAAAGAACATTATAGCCCCACTGCATTGTGACTACAGTCAATGCTCCGAGAATTGTAGAAACAGGAGGGAAAGCTTAAGTTAGATCCTAAAGTCATTGAAGGATAAGGAGTTAAACCTCTAAGCAATGGGATAAAAACCTAAGTCAGGAAGGTGGAACTTGGAATTCTGTGGGAAGCCAGTTCAATTTCTGGCATAGCAATGGCACCATGGATACTAGTGCAAGTAAGGAAACTTGCCCGTCCCCTTCCTAGTCTACTAGATGGGTAGTAAAAAGCAGCTATGTTTGGGGTTTAGTGGCCCCCGAAGTCTTATGGGTCCAATGCCAGTGCACCTACTACACTATTCGTTGCTGCTCGATTGGGTCCAACTAGCTCCTTACAGAACATCTTCCAAGCTTTTAAAATACAGGGCAAGCCAATGAAAAATGACTAGGGGAAAGAAGAATCTCACTGGGGGTGTGTCCGCTTTGTCTTTCAGCAGTAAGTGAAGAGTAGTCAGGGGTAGGACAGTGACTTCCACACAGCACTATCAAAAAATCTAGAGCTACTTGGGGTCGGTGCCTGATTCCCTAATTCCCAGACAAATAATAAAAGTCATAGCTGTCTGTTTTCTCTAAGATTCAACCCAATGAGACAGAGAAGACTCTTGAATACTGCCAAGCCTTTCCAGTTTGAAGAGTGGATTGTTTTGTACAGTGACCACCCCCTCTGAGACTACTTGGAATGAGCCATGGCTCACGTAACTCAAACAGAGGAAATGACTGGAAATCTGGATTCAGAAAATTACATTTTAACAGATGGGCTGGATCTATCCAGTATTGCAGTATTGTCTGGTTAGTGAGTGTGTCTCTAATATCCCCAAGTTGCAATGCCCCAAACTGGGGCTATGTTGCTTACATTCAAGGATAATGATCTTCCCTTATCCATGGAATCTGATATTGCACTACTGATATGTCATGGCCAATGAACTCTAGAACTGGGACAGGGGACTCTCACCTCTTGAGGGCACACCAGTCCGAACACGGTGCCAATGAAAAGGCTGTTCTAGGCAAAGGGCAGATTGGACTTTGCCCAATTCAGGAGTAGGCAGTGAGGATGGAAGACATTTCCAAACTACTACCTTGCCTCCGTAATACTGGTTGAGCATATGTACTTGCGTACCCGTTGGGCAAGTGTGAGTTGGTAGATTCTTCTTCCTGATGTGAAATGTCCAAAAGCATTGTAAAGACTTTTGTAAATACCCACAACACCATCCTGAAGCAAAAAGGGAGAATTGCAAACTGGTTAATTCCCCAACCTTCCCCATCTTCCTTCAAGGCAAAAACCTCTGATGTGCTGGTTAGACCGAAACTGCACAGAAAGTTGCCTTGAAGAATTAGCAACAGCAGGGTCTTCATTTTGTAAGTAGTCTACTGGAAGTCCTTGTTTAGTGTCTCGTGATTTGACATCAACTTTCATTCTTATAAAGCATTGAAAAGTAGAAATAAGAAGAAATAAAATCCTCTTCTGAATTTTTTTCGGGGGGGGGGGCTGGAAGAATTGCTCTTATCTGCATGAGTTGCTCAACTCCCTTATTGATAACCTTCAGTTTCTCCAAGTTCCTGAATGAAGGTGTACCTTACTGCAGGAGATTGGGGAAACGTCCACAAGATATGTTTGCCTCACTACATCCTGGAACCTTGGCTAGAAATGGACTGTCCCAGATTATGTAAAATGTCGACAATCACAATCCTATGGTAAGTAATGATGAGAAGGATTCTACTCTTTGGCCGGAGGTGGGATGTTTCTTTGGGAACTATTTGGGGTCTTTTTTCTGAATCATCCTTACTGGACTTACATAAATGATCTCAAGAACTGATGCAAAGGAGGATTCTTATGAACGCCCCCTCTAGTTCTCAGTTCCTTTATCTGTTTGCCTTCAATAAGACCTTTTTGATATTTAGGAAAGCCTTGAAAATGCATGTGTTCCATGTGTTTCGGTTACATCAAATCTGACTGTCCCACAATCCAGCAATTGTGAGATGGGATAAGTCATCGTCAGCATGCAATGATTCCACAGACAGATCCCCCGAGAAAGCCTTTCCTCTACTCATACAAAGTGTTAACAATCACCCTCGAGCACAGGGCGTCCTAAGAAACAGAAATTGAAATAAAACAAAATGTGGAATTCTATGGGTTATGGTTCTGTGATTGGATACATATTGAATGTTAAAACCTAATCATGTTTTCTAGATATTCAAAATAAATAAATATGTGACCAATTTACAAATAATTATTTTTAGCAGATGTTGCCTGCAAATGTATAGTTTTGAAAACGTGACTAGAGTTTGATATTTGTTGACTCGACAATCCTGAACCTAGCGAGAAGGAATTTGTTTCTAGACTTTGAGATGTACATTTATTGTTGTTGAAACGTGGCCTGGATGAACATTTATAAGTAAAGAAACAAAAAAGCCTAAAATAAGTTGTAGTGTAACATGTTCGTTTCATAGATAGGAATATTTTGATAACTGTAGCTAGGTGAGGCCTGATTGGAAATTAAATATTTAACGAAACTGTTCTTCAGTGGAGAGACAAATCTGTTTGGCACTTTCATGCTAAATTGTCACCGGCCCAAAACCAACAGTTATTCTGCAGTCCTACTCAGCTTTTATCACCTTAGCTCTTTCAGAGTAAGAGTACATTTGGCAGGATACATGTGTGCTTCTTGTGCATGAGTGAATGACCAAAAAGCAACAAAAATGCCAACAATCTAACAGAATTGGAAAGTTCTACTGTTGTGTAGCGCCACAGGAGATTAGATGAAGCCGGAATAATAGTGTAGACAAAATCATGTGTCTAACTGGCTACACACGATCAGCTCCTCAACAAATTTATTCTAACTGCCTTGGAACGTAACAATGTCACAAGACTTAAATGTGTAACATTCTAAAGTGGCATTTCAGAACAATGTTGCTTAAAGAGGTAAACAAGCATAGCAACAGGTCACATTATAACACATCCTTTCACAAAACCCATACACAAAGTACACCACAACAACATGCCCCCACAAAACGCTATCACACAAGAAAACCACCCAACACTGACCACAAGGAATCGCCACACTGTCATGAAAAATAAAAGACAATGAACAAGACACACCAGACAAAGTCACCACAAACAGAAAAGTCACTGCCACACAAAGTCCCCCAACCAACTGGGTTGTATGTAAGACCTCACTGCTCCCCTCATTGACTGATCATTCATGACAACACAAACCCCAGGAATATTTCCCCTGTCAACTGCACAACTTACTTGAAAATCTCTGTCCTCCCATCATCAACCACCCAGAACAACCTATATCCATGTATTTATACAGTATTATAACTGACCCTTTTCATCCTTCTGCTACAAAACAACTCTCAAGTTCCTTGTCACATAATTCTCCAACTTTACCCAATTTTGTCCCGCCACATTTACTCTGTAGGGTCCCCGATCTTTGATAAACCTTGGTTTTCTCTACCGGGCTTAACTTTCATAGAGTCACCAACATCAATGGTGCGCTTAGTCTGAACTTCCTTTAAATTCTTAACCACTGCTTGACGGCACTACTTCTGTAACCACAAAGGAACTAGATTGGTGCTGTGTCATCTATCATGCATAAACTCAAAGGGAGTTTCACCTGTAGCAGCATCACCTGTCATGCGATGAGCCCACAACATGTCTTTTTAACAACACCCTGCACAGTTAACCCTAACCTGCTGGTCAATTCCATAGTTCCTTTAACCATACGGTTTGCCCTTTCAACCTGGCAGTTGTCTTGGGGGGGGGGGGGGTTATACAGCGATTCTTTGTGGTTTGTCATCTATTCGAAATTATATGATGGGTCTCTTATGGGAAAGCAACAATCTTGTAAGAAATCTATAGGATGCTTGAATTATAATTTCCAATTACATCATTAATGATGGGTGAAATTGAGATTTCTTACTGTTTGCTGGTATGCTCTAGTGTCCTATTACTTTTCTAGTAATTGTCCTGCTTTACCTTGGCGCCTCTTACTGGAATCCTAGAAGACTGTCTCACAAAAATCCTATATTACACTGATTTTACTGTTCACCTATGAACTTAAGGTAACCTAGGGATCAGATTAGGCTCACTAGCAAAAACTAGCATACATTTCTTTGACAGATAACTTATTGATGCTGTGCCTCTGTTTCTATTGTGCATATACACAATTCTGATAAGGGGCTGCAGCATTATAGGCAAGGCTAATATTGATTTCAAGGGAGGGAGGTATATGTACAAAAACAAAATTGAAGCATGCTGTGACTTAGAATAAGGCATCTGGAAAAAAATTGCACGAACACCAAAAAAGATAAGACCAATCAAGATATGGACCAGATGAGGACAGAGTTGGTTATGCAATATGTTCACAAGGAATTCTTGCCCCGGAGAACATTCGAGTTGAACAGCTGCAAATAATTTCTGCTGAATAGTAAATTGCAATATGGGTTTTATAAAATTGACTGCGTCCATCAAGTAAAAAAACACAAGGGACATTCTGCTGCTTGTTTACGTTTTGTCAAGGTTATTTGTAATGTATTTAAATGGGCAAGTGCAAAGAACCACTAAACTTAATTAACAGCATAAGACCCCAATAACACGTTCTGAGAGAAAAATTAAATCAGCTAAACTGTGTCCAGGTAGTTCATAATATATCAAAAGACAATATGGCTTAAGCAGGGTACGGTAGGCACCAGGGACCACCTATTTGCAATTTTGAAGGAGCACAAAACCCCCTTTTATTACGTTCAGACGAGTAATAGGTCTCTGGTACATTTTAAAAACTATTTTGTTGCCCTATACCATGTGATTTTACAAATTGCATGCATTGCAATTGTAAAGTACCTTTCTACATTAGATCCTATATTTTGGTAGGTTATTGACTATTTATGGTGCCTAGTATGTGTGTGGTATTGTGGCACACCATCTGTTAATGGTAAACTGAAATTGCTACCAGAGTTGTTCAGATTGCAGCCTTAAAGCACATTTGGTGCAGCAGAAAGCAGGAAAAGCTTCAGTGCATAGAATGGCTTGACTTGAAACTGTCAGGTCAACCCAGGTAATAAAAAAAGCTGCAGCCTTCAGGGCGCTGAGGCTGCAGCTTTCTGAAATGAAATGGAAGGAAACATACTTAGGGTGTGATGTTTTACCAAATACAATTAAAACGTGTCACTTCTTAATCAGTGCAGATAATTAAATGCTAATAAGGAAAAAAAAGAGCCTTTGGTGAACTACACCAAAGATTTTCTATAGTGCAAGGCCTTCCATTTCAACAGATTACACACCTACTTTTAAAGTTACGTGGAGATTCATATTTGTTAGGTTATTTGTATTATTTGTATAGCACCTTTAATCACTATAAGGTTGTCTCAAAGAGCTGAGGGGGAAGAAAGAGACATGAAAGACTGACAAGGAGCAGGGACAGGAGGGAACAAGTCAAAAAGAATGCATGATGAACCTTATGGATGGAGTGGTCCTCAATAAACCGCTATTATATACCCGGGCTAACTAATAATTCACTGTCGATGGCTGACCTTAGGCAACTGGTCAGCAGGAAGGTGGGGGGCAGTGAGACTGTGTAATAAAGGAGAAAATACATTTTAATTCAATCCACACTGCACCTGAAAAACTGTACTAAAGTTTGGACAGTGTGATCTGTCTGCCTCAGTTACAGAACCAGCTCCAATGTCTCCATGCCTGAGAGGAGTTGCGTTCTAGTGCCATTACTGCAGCTGCTGGGACCTACAGAAGGTTGTGAGAATTGGGACATCTTGGGTGGGATGGAAGTACAGTTGGTATATAAAATAAGAGACGTGAAAGGTGAAGACTATTAGATAATACAAGAAGAAGATAGACATGCATTGTGTGGATGTACAAGACATTCTGGGGCAAATTTGCTAAAACAATGATGCTATGTGGAGCTGCAACACAGTGCTGTGCTGCTTTAAAGGGAGACAGCTGGAGAGTGGCATATCTAGTAAGTTACTGTTTTTGTATCTGCTGCCTGTGAAAGGTGCACTTTTTGCTATCAACACATTGCAAGGGTGTGTGTTTTCTAGCAAGCAACGGTTTTGTACTGGAAGGGTACACTCTGCATGTATAAAATCTATCTTCACAATACTACACAGTTCGTTGGATTTACCACCCAAGTCTGATTAGCAACTGTCTCCATTAAAGTTTTGTTGATGCCTATTCTAAATATATTTTTTTAAGTATTCACTTTCATTCACATTAAATTATTTTGCTGTTATGCAAGAATCATGCCATGTATTTATAATCTTCTAATATATACCTGCAGTCTACCATTTGAAAAATAAGAATAAGTGAGATGAAAATCCATATCCTAGAATCAACCTCACAGTCATCTTAAAATGTGTCCTCAAATCATTGTGGATGAACTGCTAGTAAGAGTTTAGAAGTGTTATTACAAATTACTCTATCCTCGTTGCATGAAATGTTAAATATCTAAAACATAAATAAATACTGCAATTACAAAATGCATTGCTTCTGCCCACAGCCAGGTCTCAAGAGTACTCATCAAAAATAATATTATTTGCAGAGCAATTCCAAGTCAGTATTTTCCTTCCACGGATGTGGCTGTGGGTCCATGGGCACTAATTGAAACAATGAAATAAAGCCCTCACCCAAGCTTCTGTTTAGATAGTCGATATATAATTAAGGTTCAATGGCGTAACATGAGCCTCCTCAAGCTCCGGCAGGACAGGGCAGCCGGCCTTCACCCTTCGGGAGGACCCATTCAAACCAAAGTGTACTAATGTTTGTGAGATATGGAGACTGAGAGGGGTGCGACACCGCATCTTGCGGGGAGAGGCTTCTATTTCTGTTACGCCATTGCCTTCCCCTTCAATATATTCTAGTTGACGTGATTCGCTGCTGCAGTGCTAAGGTTAAACAAATTGGTTTTCTTCTAAAGAATAATTTGCTTTGTCAAGAAGAACACGTTTCGCAGAACTCCTTTGTCCCCGTGTTTAGCCATAGGAATGCGGTCCGCGCAACCCTGCACCGGAAGTGTCAGTGTGAACAATGGTCCCGAAAAACAAAAAAATGCAACCTGCAATTCGAGTCAGTGGGCTTTGAAAGGCAGAAACATGAATGTGAAAACTGCACACTGGCTGCTGGCAGCCGTGTGCGGTTGCTGTGGACTTGCGTATGGTGCTTGTTTCGACCTGTCACACGGCGAGGAGTCTTGGGAAAACTGCTGTCTTCTCAGACGCAAAAATCCAAGGGGATCTGGGAGAAGGCGAAAAAACAATACTCTGCTAGTGGGGCGTCGCCGACTCTGCACACGCACAAAAGTACACACCAGTGGTACACGCGTGGCGTCGCTTGCATTAAAAGTAGCAAACACGAGGTGAATGAAGGCTGATAATATCAGACTTGTTTTCAAGTGGTGGCGCCAGAGCCGTGGCTTCCATTGGTGCATGAGAAGCAGTGGATCGGAGCCTAGGGGCCTGGGGGTGCCCAATGAAGGCTGATTATTGCTATACTTCACAGTTCATACAGGGGCCAAGGGGCCCAGTCTCTTACTTGCACTAGGGCCCATGCCACAGACTCGCTCCTAGTGACGCGAGGCTACGGCCCGGTGTAATTCGACCGTTTACATTTTAAGAAACAGCAGGCTTGACAATGACCAGCATTGCCGAAGTGAGCCTGTCTTTGTCCACTTCGAAATGCTTGACACACATACATACACGCGTGTGATCTTCTATAATTTATCTACTGAGCATATGTTTTTCTTCCCTCCGAAGTACTTTTCTAATGTTCCTTTCTAGTACCGGGGCGCACACAGCGTGATGACTGGAAGTGTTACATAGGCCTCAGATCGTCACAAACTGGACCGATGGGCCTGCAGACCTCTTGCTCAGGCCCAGGAGAAACGTCCACGCACAAAAAAATCAACAGTGAACAACTGACTGACGTCAACACACTCAGTCCCACAAATGTCCAACCAACCGCCCCACTAGTACCCAAATCGCACATAAACACAAAGCTAAGAAAAATGAGTGCACACATTTGAATGAAATATGAAGGACACTATCGATTGCTTGCATGTCATCTCTCTTTCATGCAGTTTAATCACTGGGGGTGTGGAACACTGGGCTAAGTGTATCCAGCAAAAAAAAAAAATATATACACACAAGAGAAGCCACACCAATCAAAAGAAAATAACGCATTTTCTGACTCACCCAAAATGTGTTTTCATGGAGCAACATGTGCAAAGGTGTATACAAGCTAGTGTTCGGTTAATAGAGTGTGCACAAAACACATTACAAAAAAAAACTCACTGATTGTCAGCACTTTTCAGTGAGCTGTATGCTCCCAACATATTTTACCTAATTTGCCTTTTTTCACTCGTGTAAAACCAAACTAGGAGATTTTCTGGATGGCAAAGAGTATTTTTTGTATTTATTATTTTCAAAAGCGCTCGACTGGATTTCCCAAAACTCTGTGACCATGAATAACTCAATTTTTGGTCAATAAATCGGTTTTAGAGGACTCTGTGCTGATTTTAAGCACTATAATTTGCAAGTGTCAGGTTGACTCGTGGTAACAGTGCTCGATGTGCCGATGTGGAAAGGGAAAGGCTGAGGTTGCCCTTGTCTTAGCCGACAGGTGTCAGAAGCAAACACTTAGATCAATTACCTCTTCAGTATTTACCAAAGTTGTAGCAATTAAGGTTCATACCTGCACTCGGGCCTTTTACAGCCGCTTCCATTTTCGTCAGGAAGGGGCGCCGACACGCTGAGGTACAAAGCAGTTTGCCAGGATCAAAGGGGTAGACAGGCACCGGGAGCCGGGAATAAAAGGCTAAAAACGTTGGAAGTGGTGGCGCTCTTAAAAACCCCAGAGAAGATGACGTTTTCCACTTCACCGTTCCCGCCTGGATACAGCGTGTAGCCATGATCCCACCCCTGCAGGAGGTTGAAAACTCTCCAACGGTGGGTTGTTTTGTTTCTAAACCGCAACAGTTCTCCAGTTTTTGACCGTAAAAGAAGGTATCGAAAAAAACTCAGAGGAGTGCAATTTGTATCATAACGGCCCAAAAGCTATGAGATTATTAATTCATTGTCTCTTTTTTAAAATCATATCACTATGGTGTTTGGTGTTTTACTTGACATTCGAAACCGCAGTTCGGTGCAAAATGCCTCTCCCCGATTGGCGGTTGTTTTTCAAAAGGGCCAAACGTCCACCGAAAGACGCTGAATGTCGTGTAATTGTTCGTGTAATACAGTCACCAGCCGGGGGTTTTATCGCGAAGATGATTTGTGTTCAGTCTTGTACCTCTGTGATTTGAGCTCGCTAGTGCTGCTGCAGAGGATGCACTTTTTATGAGATGAGTTTCTGCCTGCTGGTGGTCTCTCGCTGCTCTTCAAACGGCAGGAAATCCTGGGGCAAGAAGCTGGGTTTAGTAGCGCACTTTGGACATTTGTTAATACTAGGTGTTGGTGGTTATATTTCAATGGTGGATTCGGGAGCTCGGGGCTCTAGTCCCTGATTCTGCACTTAACCACAACGTGTGATCCTGGACCGGTAACTTGACCTGTCTGTCCGGTGATATCCACGAAATGGATATAAATATCCGGAAGTGCACATGTCCAGTCCGCGCGGTGCTACAACGCCGTCAAGTCTCAGTAACTATTACAAAAAACATTCGGATTATAATAAAGATCGAGCGTAGCCGCGTGAACAAAAGCTATTTGGCGCTTTTTCCACAATATATTTCCGTGAGATCAGAGCTCCCATGACGGGTGTGAGCACCACACTTTAAAACACCAGCGCGGTAAAGCAGAGGTTAAATAGGGCACCTTGTGTGATCTTCTGCCCAAAACTGAGACTCACCCGTACTTTACTCAGGACGTAGACCATCACATGGGACGTGTGGTAAACTACAGGTGGGTATCCCGCACCGATAGAGACCGGACCCTCTGCAGTTACCATCTACCTACCTAGATGATACATGCAGAAACTGCATATCTGGATCCATCCTCTCCTGCATGCTTTATGACAAAAAGGCCGAACTGAAACATTGCATATACCCTTTAATAAGGTTTTGCAACAAAGCCCTCTTCCCCCGACCTCATTTCTGTTAGCTTGAAACAATATCACGGTCTTGTTTTATACTGCGCGTGATAGTACTTGTCCACCGGTTCTAGGCGTTATAAATAACAGGCGTTCCTGTATTAACCCATTTAACGGCACTGCGGTTATCGACCTTTCAAAGTTGCTACTGGGACGAGTGGAAGTTATCTGCCCAGGATCACAAATGGTGACCAAACGTGGAAGTCTGGATTACCACCGTCATAGTAATTAAAGCAAAACTTTGATCTTACACTGCTAAGACTGACTTAGACACAACGAGTGCAGCATCCTTAATAAAATAGCATCCTAAGTAAAATATTAATTCAGTCTTCACGCAAGCAAGGGGATGTTCTTATAATATAATTTCACTAAAAATAATAGGCCGGTTTCATTTGGACCTAGAGTGCCACATTTGGAAACAATGCAAGAGCAAACCTGTCAGGACTGCGAAAACAGGGGCTATATTTACGTACTTGGCAAGAGTGCGTGCCTTTCATTTATCATAACTGGGAAAATACGGTAAAAATGCAGTTTTGTCAATGATCGAAAGAAGGATATGTACTCTGCCTCGGGTGCAAGACAAATGTTTAAGTACTTGGGTGGAAAAACAGACTAACAGCATTTTTTCAGCGGGAATGTGATAGCATGTCTCTGCCGATGATATATCACTGCCCAAAACATTCGAACTGATGTTACATGGGTTTACAGGGGCTGACGGGCCCCAAGTCACGTCACGCTGAGACGAGCGCTGTTCAAAGGTTATCGCGGAGGTGGGATTTATAAAGGGACACTGCCACCTATGGGCGACAAAGAGACTCGCAGGCAAGCACATTCACATTTATTATCTGAAATTTTGACCTCGGGTCTCGTCTTCAAATTCTTCACAATACTACATAAACAGGTTTATTTAGCGGAAAATGTATCGTACGGACTTCATTCATATCGGGGTATTTGTTAACTACCTGAACTTTACTACAACTTTTCTACAATAGCTTGGAAAAGTTTAGTCTGTTGTTCCAGAGCTGTTTGCCCAAGGGCTTCAGACATTTATAAAAAGGGTTTTAGTAGAACGTGACCTCTCAGCGTCATTTTAGACCTGGCAACGTCATTCTATTATCTCTAATACAGTCTAATGTGAATGACGATGGTGATTGTAATTATTATTCTCATAAACTTCAAAATGCACCGCCCTGGTCGTACTTCGAAAAATGTATTCCAGAAATACAATAGACGGTTCTGTGTAAATTGGGCATCGACATACATTTTTGTCAGGTGCTCTGACTCGGTTTCCTAACACACAACAAACCTAGTACTAGTGACAAAAATATGAATATCGTTCAACGGATAACCTCGACCTTGGCGGGGACCGATACAGTGACATTCAAGGTTTGCTCCTCCGCTGAGGTGTAACACCTCAGACCGAGTGCACAAAATATGAGTATATAAACTCATCTATACATCCTGGGTACAGACCAGGTAATCGTAAAGTGGTCGGACTCTGGGACCTGCCTATCAATGGTGCAGGAGATGCACAGGCACCGACGCCCGGTTTCCCGAGGGGCCCTATGAATCCTGATTATTACTGTATTTTACCGCCCCACCAGTTTACAGGAGGCCGTTTTCTTGCTTGCACCAGCGCCCCTGGCACTCTTGCTGCAACTCACAGACCGGAAGGCTGTGTTTTCCTTCTGAATGTCAAAAACAAGCTTGATTTCAGCTACTTTTTAACACGCTGAGTTCCTGGGCGTACAGAGGTCGGTGCCCTGTTACTGATTTGCCAAAAGGTCCGGGTTAATTTCACAAGACAGCGGGCACTGGAGGGGCACTCAGAGCGGGGGCGGGGCGTTGCCTCTGGCCACCTATACGAGTCGAGCCCCCACAAAAGTCAGCTCGCCTGGCATCCCCCGGCTTCGCAGCAGATGACACGGTTGAGCTGCACAGACGGAGTCTCGCCGGCCCGCTCTGAGCAACGTGTTTTCTTCTGCAGCGTGCGGGGACAGGTCCCTGCTTGCCAGCATCCTTCACCGCACCTTAATATTCAAAGAGGAGCTCAGCAGGACTGCTCTCTCTGCGGATTAACCGGAGTATTACGTCTCGCAGATATTAAGAGCGATTTGCTTCCAAAACAGAGTTGTCAGCCACTGGAAGAGACGCGGGAGGGCACTGCAGGGGAAGGAGGGGTGCAGCTGGAATGTGGGTGCGGGTCACACACTGCACGGAGCACTGGCGCGGGTGGGGGGCGAAGGCGGCGGAGGAGGGGGCGAAGATGTGAACATTGCATTTTATTTTAGAGAGGGGGCACAGAGAAGCATCGTTCAATCTCTAGACGTCACTTAACTCCCACAAAACTCCCTGTTTAAAAAGGGGAGGCTCCCTTTTCGGACCTACTCCTGACATTTATCAACATGTTTTACTTGCTGAAAAAAAAACCCCAGTATTTGTGCAAATTCCAGTTGACCTGTTACAAATGGACTCTACATGACTCAGTGGCATGGCAGAATGTGTGTTTTTGGCAATAGAACTCTAGATGTACATATGGAAAAAACAAGAATTCTACTAATACAAACGTTTAAGAATATTTTCATTTACATCAATATAAAACATTATACACCAAAAACAAGTTCCGACGCATAATCTTTTTTCATTAAACGTTCAGTGGACGCGGAAAAGCGATAATATAATAACTGAATTAAGTACAAACCATGAGTAATTGTTCGGTTGAACCTTTCATATGGTAACCCCGATTATAGTAAAAAAAGAAAAATGCACGTCTCCGTACTGCTGCAGTATCTTGGCATGGTGCTATTTGGGTCTTTTTACAACTCCAATGCTACAGCGGTGGTGGCGTGGCACCAAGCACCTACAAGAAACATGCACCCTAGACCCAAATTTCTATGACCTGTGTTCAAATTACTTCCTATTTTGGGGTACATGTAGGGAGCATCCCGCTGCCCCTCAAGTTAGACAGGTTGTCATTCCTTACTACACTTGCAATTTAAGCATCAGCTCCATCACGTACCCCAACCCATCACACTGCCTAGCACTCTGACCTGAAACAGCGCCAAGCACCGAGTCCTATCACACCATCCAGCACTGAGTCCCAAAACACCATTGCTTCTCTTCAGTGGTCATCATGCACAGAATGGAAACACTTCCCACACAGGCTCAAAACAGTCTTCTAACCACATATCCTATGCAGTGGAGCCTGCTAACCGTGTGGGTAAGGGATTCAAGCCCCACAAAAGGACTTGTAAGAGCTGTACAAAGGCCACAATACAGTACACAATGGAGACATGTGCTTGAAAAAGAAATATAGAAGCGTAAGTGTATCTTCTTCCAGAGTACGTGTTTGCTCTTGAGAAATGCTGGCACCAACCCTTTCAAATGAAAAAAGTGCAGGTAGGGAATACCTGGGAGAACCTGCCAATTTAAAGCACTGATAGAGACAGACATCCCTCCGAGACACAGCACTGCAGCCACAGATAAGAGCCTCTGTATAGGAGACATCTCAGCTAATTGACTCTTCAAGCAGAGTGTGCTTTGACGTTAGGACGCCTTATCTTCTTGAAGTCAGGGGTAGGCCACACCCCCAGGATGTACACCTTTTAGGTCACTTTGGCTTGCAGGGAGTCACTGTTACTAAGATTATACCTCCCCAGCACACGTGACAAATGTCGCCACATATGTTAGGCAGGCAAAGCTTCCATTTCCGACAACACTGTGTAATCCTGGGCAAACGACTCTTCTCTATAAGCCAATATCTGCCAAAAACTGAGAGCTATAGGTGATTCAATTAGTAATTGTTGTCTGTACACGAAATGCACTGTTTCTTGTCATAAACTTCGCTACAGTGTTTCACATCCTTCTACTTCAGAGCAATCGCTCTCGCTGAAAACCAATATCACCCTTTTAGGAATGGCGCATTCCACACACTTCCAAGCATTCAAACACTCAACAATCTAGATCACGCTTTACTCACGTTTGCATTTGCCGAACTGGAGTAGCAGCTCCACAAGAAATGCTATTAACGGTAATAAAAGCAGGCAAAGTGAACACAGCGAGCCTGGGTGGGGACAATTAGGGGTAAAGGGTCTAGTGCTGGGTGCCTGATCAGTGGACATCTCCAATGGCTTTAAAAGAACCACCCTCTTCAGAATAGTTCAGCATGTTCACTTAAATGTGATCACCCTTTCATCACACTTCTTCACCATTTAGAGGGTAACTCACACTGATTTACATTCTATCACAAAGTGCTTTGGCATCTCGTCAGAGGAATAAGGCGCTATATGAACGCAAACCTCCAATATGACAGAGGTTATCCCCCACTTACTGTATCGGTATCACGGTTTTAGCAACCGCCACCCATATAAAAACCGACCTGCATTGATTTCAATGAAGCTTGAGTGACCTCTTGATTCTGCACTGGCGCGAGAACAGGCGCGCTGGTGGCATGCAAATAAACCACGAATGTCCCTGTAGCAAATATTGGTGGCGACAGGAGAAATAAACACATCCCGAGCTCGAATTTAAAGCCTATACTAAGGTTTATGGACATGTTTTGGGGTTACGTCCTACTCCGGAACAAACCTGAATGGGTCCACAATGTTTTCCAAATCTTTAAATAGAAAGGCCAGTTTGCGCCAAAAACACAAGCTGTGGGACTTGGAACATGAGAGATAAAACACATATCCTGCAGTGAAAATGACGCGGGGATTGCAGGAAGACACCTGTTGGTAGCAGGCAGGGGCCAGAAATCCGCTGCAGGGGAAACTTGCGCATCCTGGCATCTGGGAAGGTGGCTAGGGGCTCCAGGTAAAAGTATAACTTTCAGTTAATAAGTGAAAGGGAAAGTGCACAACTTCTCGCATCCGTTGCCCCTGAGTGCTATGGCCCAAGTTAAAAGAAAAAGACGGGATGGATGATTAGGAAATCAAGTTATGACCCTATAGGCAACTCTAAAACGCAAGTGCTGCAGCAGTTGTATGCATGTAGTGCCATAGGAGGATTAAAGACCCTCTTGCAAGCAACGAACGTGCACCCGTCACCTGGTCGGGTAGCAAAACAGCTTTACCTGGCAGCAGAGGGGGCCCTCAGACTCCTGGGCCCCTGGTGCCACTGTACCTGCTGCACGATTGATAACAACACGGGTAACTCTACCTCAGCCCCACCAGCTTCCCAAAGACAGCAGCTGACTGACAACCGACCAGTTCCCGAGTAGGCCGGCCAGGCTCCGTTAAAAGACAACATATGATCTGCAGATATGAGTGACACGAAAGGCAGAGCTCCGGGCAGCAGGTTGTGCAATCGGCGCTCAGCCCCAGCCGGGCTGCGCTGCTGTCACGGGAAAAGGAAGCAAGGAAAAGGACTCACAGCCAGTTGCTGGCGTTGGCCGAGAAGACGGCGAGGATGAGCATGAGCAGGGAGCGCAGGCAGTACTCCGGGGTCATCCTGAGGCGCTCACAGCGGCCCGCCGCGGCTCCTCGGCGCCGGCTGCTGAGGTCTCTCCACGGGCTGCGCTGGGATCCCCATAATATGCAGCAAATTCCCCGGCACGTCGGGCTTCTCCGGAGCTCCGCCTGCGGACGAGCGAGGCTCCTCCCTAGGGGCTGGCGGGCCCGCCCCCGGGCGGCGCAAGACCTTCTCGCGGTGACAGAGTTGTGCGACAGTGACCCGGCTGCGCCCCGGGTGCCCTGTAGTGCCCCCGACAGCTCGCCGTGTCACCCTGGCTGTCTCCCTTCACTGGCTCCCGCTGCCCTGTGAGGTCGCCCCATTCCTCTTCCCCCCTTGACTACCCTTTCTCGCACCCGGATGTCCCCGTCCCTTTAATCCATGTCCACAGCCGTATGACACTGCTGCTTGACTTAACCCCTCGTTCCTCGTCTCCCATAACTGAGTTCAGAATTTTTTTTCCAGCTTTCAACAGATCCTTGTGAGAAAGTAGCCTCTTTCTAGCATGGTTACCCTATTTGTGGTCTGTGCTTATGGACTGTGGCCTCCTTGTCGGCCTGTTTCACTGTTTTTGTTAGTGTGTTTAATTGTGTCACTGGAGTCCTGCTAGACAATACTCCAGTGCGTATGCTCTCTCTGGTTCTAAATTTGTCCTTACATACTGGTAACTCAGTATTTCACTCCAAATTGGCATACTGGACCCCCCTTATAAGTCCCTAGTATATGGTGTCTAGGTACCCAGGGCATTGAGTTCCAGGGGATCCTTATGGGCTGCAGTATTTCTTTAGCCACCTATAAGGAGCCCATAGAAAGGCTTCTACAGGACTGCCATTGCAGCCTGTGTGATACAGTGCATGCACTATTTCACAGCCATTTTCACTGCACCATGTCACTTATAAATTACCTGTATGTCAGGCCTTCAGGCTCTGAAGGCTGGGTGCAAAGTACCTGTGTAAAGGGGCACCCCTGCACTAGAAGAGGTGCCCCCACATCATCCAGGCCCATTTTGCCAGGCTTCGTGAGTGCGGGGACGCCATTTTAAGTGTGCACTGCACATAGGTCAATACCTATGTACAGCTTCAGAATGGTAACTCCAAATTTGGCCAAGTAAGGTGTCTAACAACTGGGAATTGTACCCCAATACTGATTCCAGTATTGGTTTTACAATTCCATGCACCATGGGGCTCCACTATGGACCCCTCCCCTAGTACTGCTATACCAGCCATCTGAGGTTTTTCACTGAAGCCCCTGCTGCTGCCACCTCACAGGCAGGCTTCTGCCTTCCTGGGGCTTGAGCAGCTCAATCCCAGGAAGGCAGAACAATGCATTTTCTTTAGGAGAGTGGTGTTACACCCTCTCCCTTTGGAAATAGGTATTACAGCATCGGAGGAGTAGCCTCCCAGAGCCTCTGGAAATGCTTTGAAGGACGCAAATGGTGCCACCGCGTGCATAATCCAGTCTACACAGCTTCAGGAACTCCCCTGTCCCTGCTGTGGCGCGAAACTGGACAAAGGAAAGGGGAGTGACCACTCCCCTGTCCATCACCACCCCAGGGGTGGTGCCCAGAGCTCCTCCAGAGTGTCCCTGGGTTCTGCCATCTTGTTTTCAGGATGGTCAGGAACTCTGGGAGCATCTGAGTGGGCAGTGCCAGCAGGTGACATTAGAGACCCCTCCTGATAGGTGCTTACCTGGTTAGGTGACCAATCCCCCTCTCAGGGCTATTTAGGGTCTTTCCTCTGGGTATTTCTTCAGATTCGGATTGCAATACTCCATCAGGAATCCAACATTTTCTAGCTTACGCGACAAGAATTTTCAATTCTATTAAGGACAAGGAAGCGGGGATTACGCTTCTCTTTGTTTACTGTCAACAAAATAGCAGGCAATGAAAATTAAAACTACACTACCCATGAGGTCACAGCCTCAACATCACCCCCAATCAGGTTCTACCCCTCTCTATATATAACATATTCACAAGAGTCCGTCCTCTTTCTTTGCTCCGAAAGAACATCAAGAAAAACAAGTCCAACCAAAATCCTTCAACTTAAGGAAACAGTACAAACAGTAGAAACATAACCAATGTCCAACTTCAAGATCCAGTCTGTGTAGATTCCTCAGGAAGTCTTCTCATCTGAAAACAGAAATACATAGAGCCATAATCTCTGATTGATAAAACAGTATACTCATACATTATAAATTTGGGAGGGACATGTAATAATGATACAGTATACGGGAGCTGAGCCGGAGGCAGCCGCGGTGGTCATGAATCTGGAGGGGACACAGAGATTCCCAAAGTGGTACCACCTACTGAGCACAGAGGCTGAGACTTACATACTGTAGGTAGCGCAGGCATGTGGCGGACCATCCTGAAAGTGACATCGCTCTTCCCAATGCCGGACGGCTGATGGGCTTCTACACGCTGACGTGTGGATGAGTGGAGATTGCCGGGAACTGGCCGCACCATTCATGAGGGCGGGGGAAGCGGCATGGACGTCGCTGGAGCTGCTGGCCCGTGAGTTGCTGTGAGGAGTGCAGGTTGCCCGAGGGACCTACACATGTGAGGCCTGGTCGAGCCGGCACCCAGTGGAAGCGCTTATGGGGGCCAGAGGAGGAGCGGCTGGCTGTGGTGAGCTGAGAGGTGCATAGAAGGAGAGTGGTTTGTGTTGGAGGGGAGGTGGGGCCTTGTGGCAGCGGCGTCCGGCCTGGCCCTGGTGGCCATTAAACCTACTCCCGCCCGGCGGCCCGAGTGAGAACATGGCAGAGCAGGGCCTGGAGGATACGTAGCGGGAATCCACTCCCTTTTGTTAATTCCCCCTGCTTCTTACCCAGCTCCACAGGAGCCATGGATTGCAGCTGAGTCCACGCACTGGGGTGGTTACACAACAGGCCCCCTGCGATTCCGGCCGACACAGGGAAGGGCTGCTCATGCTGCTGCACCCTTGTTCCCTACACTGCGCATGCAAGCGGACACGCACTTGGGCAACACAGACTCAGCTGCTGGGGGACAGAGGACCACATCCTCCAGCATTCCTAGCTCTTTCAGGCCCTTTTCAGGGGCCGTGTTCATCGCGGCGCGGGACGTGCACTTGGGCAACACAGACTCGGCTGCTGGGGGACAGAGGACCACACCCCCCAGCATTCCTAGCTCCTTTAGGCCCTTTTCAGGGGCTGTGTTCGCCGCGGCGTGGGACGTGCGCAGGATGCACCCGGGCACATGCTCAGGCGAAGACCGGGCCAAGACGGGCCCATCTTCACCCATCATCACCTGTCTGAGCCTGGGCTGGGCCATCTCTTTTGGTTCTGGGACACAAGAGTTTTAGGTAAGGAGTCATATAGTCTGGCCCATTTGATCTTTTACTTTTCCTATCCCCACTAAATCCCTGATTATCGTGTGTGAGATATGGGGAAGCGGAAGGCAGATGATATTCCTGTGCCTCACTCTGACATTAAAAAGCATAAAAAGCGGCTTAGTGGGAAAGTGGATGGACACTCTGCCATAAGTAGGAACCAATTCAAAACTATTGATTCACTGTTCGAGGAGGTCGAGGCAATACTGAGGAGCCCTTCTATCTCAGCCCTCCCAAACCCTGATACCTCTTTGCATAAGAAGATCCCTGACCTTTTTAGGAAAAAAATCTCAGATGTCCAAATTGGATGTAAAGGTGGATCTTCACTCCCCTCCTAAAACCCAGGATGCAGTTCTCCCACCATCAAAGAGTCTTGCTCCGGTTGAGGAATCTGCTGAACATACTCAAGCTAAGGACTTTCAATCTCCAAGACATAACTCTTTAATCTCTATTGACATTCCCTGTTCTAACAGATTCTCAGCCCTGTCTTCTTCCAGTGAAGATCCTGAATGTCGCCTAGGCTCAGTTCCTGATGAGCCAGACAAAGGGAAACAGGATAGGAAGACGCAATCAAATGGAGTATTTGAACTGGTAACGCTCTCCCAGAAGCTGGACGATCTAAAGTTCCTGGTAGTAATACTCCTGAATAAAATCTCTGGACTTTCTTAACAGAGGGTGGTATGCAATTGTAAACTGTCCAGCGAGGTTGATTATAATTCTGAATCTATTGAGGGACAAAGTACGCCAGCTGCACCAAATATCAGTGGCAAGGGGCTAACATTCCTATATGTAGGGCTTAGGGCAGGTCCCAGAAATACAGCAGTGAACGGAAAGGCAAATCGTCCATTCGTATCAGACGCTTTTGGGCGAATGCCCAACTCAGACCCAACCAACATGAGCATACCCTCTGTCCACGGGATTTAAATACTTCCCGCAAAATAATCTCCTCTATGGATTTTAGGGTGTTATGGGCGCACAGATGCCTGTTAGTTCACCTAGTGTTTCATCCCTTGGTCAACCAAGACCAATACAGGTGCACAACATGAAAGGAAGATATGGTTGGAGAAGGGAGAATGCTTATATATTTATGACAGGGGTCCCCAGGTTGCCAGCCGGCCACAGAGAGACACATTATTCCCTCATTAACGAAGTTATCCATTGGATACGTACACAGAGGAATTGCCTCTCTGTCATTCGGTCTGACATTCAGGAGGTTTGTAGACATAGCCAATTGGGGTCGGAATTTGACTATATTTCAATTCTTTTCACTGATAGTACCTTGGTGAATAATCTTATTGCCTTTGACATATGGACTGGCCCCCTAAGAGCTGGCAGAGAAACTGGTATTGGTCTCTGTATCCATCCACCTGGTGGCAAGATCCGTAGACGTAGTAGTACATCTGACGATCATACGGGTGAGGTCCAAGTTTCATCTAAGAGTTGTTTACCATCTATGATAGAGAATCCTTCTCTTTCATTATCTGATCTGGACTGACTAAATGATGCCCCCTATGTAGGGTCTCTTAATGCAGCTAGTAAGGCGAGTCGAGTAGAATGGCCAGGGAACCCAGAGACAGTCCTTTATCTGAGAACTAAGGTAAAAACTGTGTACCCAAAATTTACCATCATGTCCTGGAATGTGGCAGGAATAGAGAAAAAGTTAGGAGATCCCGAGTGGGCCAGCCTTATTAACAAGCAAGATATATGCTTATTTCAAGAAACTTGGGCTGAAGAGTTGATTAATTTAGATGGGTTTATAACTTACTTCTCTGCGGCCCAATCCGCTTCTGGGGGTTTTTGTCAGACCATTAGGCGGGCTTATGATCTCGTTGAATAAAAAACTGAAATGTGATCATTCAGTACTAAGTTTTAATTCACATGATTTACTGGGTGTTCAACTCACTTTTCAACCTGGTCTTAAAATGACCATGATTAAAATGTATGCAAGGTCTGTCTCGTGAGTCACGGAGTCCAAGACACTTGCCCAGGTAGCTGAATTCATGGAGCACCTGCACCCATCAGATTATGTGGTGGTTGCGGGTGATTTTAACTGTTCCATTGCATTAAAGAATCCCACTAGCAGTTTGACAACAGAGAAAGACGAACTTTGGGGAATTCCCCAATCAATGGAGGTTGTCCCCTTTATTGACTCTCATGTCGCTGCACAGATGGCCTCCTTTTGCTTAAGATTTGGACTAAGAGAATGTAATAGCCGTACTAGATCTGATTCCAAATGTGCTCCCATTTTTAAGCGATAGTTTTCCTATAACACTATTGATTACTTTCTGGTGGATATTAGGCTTTGGACAAGCACCTTAGATAATGAAGATAGAACCCGCTATGATAGCGATCACAATCCCTTGTGCTTTACTCTAACTAGCCATGCATTTGGAAGATTCCAGCACTTAGAGATCACAGATGTCCCGATTCCTCGCCTGAACCTTAGACAAACCCATGTTAGCTGGTCAAAGGTGATATCAAACCCATATCTGATTAAGGAAATCTATTCACTGTTTTAAAAACTTTTTTCCAGCTTTGACGAGCAAGAGGTTGATATTGTTCCAATTATGACCATCCACACAGAAATGGTAGGCACCCTACAGGGCATCTTTTATAAGGAAATTTCTTTTAGACAGACTCCTGATAGTACTCAATCTAGGGAATGGTTCAATAAGGATTGTGCTCATGCAAGGTCTAATCTAAAAGCAGCTCTCAAAAACCACTCACAGTGGGAGATTAAAAATGCCAGACTCAGGTATATCAAGGACCTGGACCTAGTAAAAAAAAATTGGGAATACGAGACCTGGCAGAGGATGTTGGATGCAGTCAAGAATCGAGACAATGGCTCTTTCTGGAGGCTGCTGGCTAGTAGAATAAGAGGAAGTAATGACACTATTAGCATGCATATTCAGCCCGAAAGATGGGTGGCCCACTTTTGCGAGATCTATGCCCTACCTGTACAACAGGATTTCGTGGGCAATGGGGGCGATGACTGCAAACTCTCTGCTGATGGTTCTGCGGAGGACATTGTTTTTACAATAGCTGAAACAACTGCAGCCATTAATTCTCTGAGACCTGCTAAGGCACCTGGCCTGGATAAGATACCGGGGAACCTGTTCAAATCTGAACCAGCCATATGGGCATGGTATATAAACACTCTGACGAAAGCCTTTGCAGCAGGTAGCCCCATTCCAGATTCGAGGCATAGGGCGGAAATAATCCCTATTTGTAAAAAAGGTGATGTGGGCTTACCCGTTAATTATAGACCAATTAGTCTTATTGATAACTTGCAAAAGATCTTTGGCAAGCAAGTTTTAGACAGGCTCATGGAATGGGTTCAAGATAACCAGGTATTATCCCGTCTTCAGGCCGGTTTTCGCACTATGGATCAGGTCTTTAGGCTTTTATTGTTATTCTGGAAATATGTTACCTTAGCTAAACAAAAAATGTATGTTGCCTTTGTGGATTTAAGATCGTCCTTTGACCTTGTCCCTAGAGAGAAGCTATGGGAAGTTTTGAACAAAATTGGAGTCCCGGGGAATTTAGTGCATTTAATTCAAAGGCTGCATGCAAATACTTATGCACGAGTGAGATGGGACAGCAAGGGGGAACTCACTGACCGGATAGATATTAGGCGGGGGATCCGCCAGGGCTGTGTCCTTGCCCCAACTCTCTTTACTCTGTTTATCAACGAGGTGGTGCAAGTTGTAACTGATTGCCAAAATGATGCCCCCTCCTTGAATAACCTAAAAATTCAGATTCTGTTATTTGCTGATGACTCTCTTTTGATCTCTAAAACACCCATGGGTCTTCAGGCTCTAGTGGACAGGTTTAGTGCATTTTGTGCAGATTATGATTAGAGCTCAATCTCAATAAAACCAAACTTATGACCCTGGGCTGTGGGTCTACTAAAAGATGTACCATCCTTCTTAATGAGACCCCCCTAAGTAAGGTATGTTCCATCGACTACTTAGGGGTAAGGATTAGTTACAACATGCAATGGGAGGCTCAGATTGATAAAAGCACAGCCCTCCTACTACATAGATCAGGGGCTGTTGTGCATTTTTATAAATCCACTACTGTGAAAGCTGTTTCTCCAGCTATCAATTTTTTTTTAGCGAAGGCTCAAAGTGCTGCGGTCTATGGTGCAGAGGTCTGGGGATTCTCTAATGTTAGTAAACTTTCTGTGGGAGAAAACAGCTTTGTAAGATCTCTTTTGGCATGCGCTCGTAATACCCCATTGATTCCAGTGTTTCTGGATCTCGGGTTCTCTCGTATCTCTGATGTAATTGCCTTAAGACCCTTACTTTTTTGGGTATGCATTTGGACTACTCCTGAATTAATTGCGTACAAGGAGTGTCTACAAGACATCCTAGATAGACCCAATGTACTTTTGATTCCTTGGTTGAAGCACATTTCGAGATGGTTTCATACGTTGGGACTTAGAGACTTCTGGAGCAAACCCCACAACCTAAGGAGGGATCAGAAGCAACACTTGAAAACAGTGTATTGTTCTTATGTCAGGGAAAATGACTTGCTACGTATGTTACATGGCACTTTGACATCCCAATTCCTTGACTTCAAGTGGTACTCCCATTTCGAACCCTTCATGGATCTACTTTCCGACCTACTAAGCAAAAGCTTGTATGTTCGGTTTAGATATGGATGTTTACCCCTTAAGTCTTTTAGCAGCACCTGGAGTCCTACTTTGACAAAAGATCTATGTCCTAGCTGTAATTGCACTACGGAAACTGTAGTTCATTTCATGTTTATTTGTCCTGCTTACGGGATTGCTCGGTGGAAGTGGCTCCGCCCAGCTTGTAGGAATATGGGCATTAGACACTGCAAAGATGATTTAAGACTGATGATGAGGGACACTTCTACCCCTTTAGTCTGTGTGGTTAGCAAGTTCCTTGTGGCCCCTTGGCATATACCCACCCGTTATCTAAAAAGCCAAAATGATTTTAAGTGATTATAGCTTTTAACTTATTTATTTCTTGGTTATATGTAACACTTTTTATGATTACTGTGATCTTTTACTAGACGCTAATAAGGACGAGAAAAGAAATTGGTTTAGGTGGCTAAATAGTACTTAGGGGAAGCATGCAAGGATTTTTAGTATACATGTTTTTTATTTCCTCTTTTTTAAATTATTCTCTTCTGTATTTATCATGTATACTTTATATTTTAGCTGTTGTGATTCTATTGCTTTGATGGTTAAAAATGACCAAATAAAGCTTGTGTGTGATGATGATGATGATGATACAGTATTTTACAATAATTTCTAATCAATAACAGCATGGATGAGATAATCCTCGCCTCCGTGTCCTTAATAGAATTTAAAATTCTTGTCGCGTAAGCTAGAACATTTTGGATTCTGTGTCAGGACCGGAGGCTTCTGATTATGCTAGTTTAAAGCTGATCTACAACTGCAGAAGCTACATCCACAATAGGTTTATGATAAAACAGTTTAAATGTTGAATCGGAAGACCAATCTGCGGCGTTCATGATATCCTCCAATCTAGAACCCACATTAAATGATTTGGAAGCCATAGCCCTTCTAACAGAATGGGCTCCAAAGACTGAAGTGTCAATGCCCGCTTCCTGGAGCTACCATCTGATCCACCTGGCCAGCGTAGCAGCTGAAACAGGTCCAAAGGGTTTTTGGAGAGAAATCACCAATTGTCCACTCAAATCCCTTTGAAATTCATGAGTGACATCTTCATAAACCTTTAAACATTTAACTGCACAGAGTTTAGCATTATCTCTAAAACTAGGATAGGAAATGCACGTAGAATGAGATTTGGTACGTTTAGAAAATCTGAAAGCGACCCCCGAAGGGGTAAATACTCTACCTGCAATGTCCAGGGCTTTAACATCTGACACCCTCCTGCAGGAAATAAGACAGAGCAACATAGCTAGTTTAGCCAACAATTGTTTTCTGGTTAAACCTTCATTGGCTGGCCAAGCCACTAGAAATTTCAAAACAACATTCACATCCCATAAAACCGAATACTTAGGTTGAGGACGTCGAACCAATCGATACAACGTAAAAGTTTACAAATCAAAGGATGTTCTCCAACAGGTTTACCATCTATTCTGGGATGTTTAGCAGAAATGGCTGATCTGAAATTATTAATTGTTCTATATGCCAGGCCTTGTGTAGCTGAATGCGATAAAAAATCCACTATCATGTGCACAGGGGACCCCACAGGATCCATGTTCCCTTGACTGCACCAATCCAACCATCGCTTCCAGGCCGAAGCGTATCTCTTGTGTGTGCTAGGAGCCAAGGATTGGGAGAGAAAGAATTTAGGGGGTCATTCTGACCCTGGCCCACTGGCATGGGCAGTGCAGGGGCTCCCTAACAGGGCCCCAGCCAGCTTTTCACTGTCTGCCTAGCAGACAGTGAAAAGCACGACGGGTGCAACTGCACCCGTCGCACGCCCGCAACACCGCCGGCTCCATTCGGAGCCGGCTTCTGTGTTGCAGGCCTCCTTCCCGCTGGGCCGGCGGGCGGGCGCTAACATGGTTAGCGCCCGCCGGCCCAGCGGGAAGGTTGTAATGCCGGCAGCGGTCTTTTGCCCGCGTAGCGGCCAAATGGCGGTTCCCGCCTGGCGGGCGGCGGTGTGACCGCCTTAGTGTTTTCAGAAAATTGAGAGAATCAGAATGTTGGCTAGTGTGGCCAGAGGGTGTTGAGAGAGATTGAAAAACCCCATATTTATGATCGTTTGAAACCGAATATACGGTCTGGTTAAGGAGGTCATCAGATGACCGGCCAGGCTCACTAATATTGACCTCTACTGGGGTGGGGTTCCCCGAACCCGCGCTAAAGTGCCTGACACCGTAGTTAAAAGTAGGTTGTACCAAAGGACGTAAGGCTTTGACCAATGCCTTGTTAACAGAGTCCTGCACGTGGAAGTCAAGGGCTTGAACCAGGCGCTCCTCCATGTGTTGATCGTAGTGACCAGCATCATATTCCCCATATTTGTCATCATTAAATTGGGCCATAATGCTGTGATAATAATATATATTTGCGAAGTCTCAACGCACAGCAGTGAAGTGGGGGAAAAAAAACAAATGCCTTGTATTGAAAAGGAAATGAGCCAGAGGAGAGGAGGAAGGAACTTTGGGGCAAGTTTTCCCTGGAGCCAGGCTCTATAGTATTGTTGTAGCACATCTGGGCGTAATTGAAGCGATGCAGGCTAAAGTTCAAACACCGGGGAAGAAACGCGTCCTCTCGCCGGGAAACCCGCGCTCGCACAGGAGCATTTGTGCGCATGCAGGTGTTCCCGTGAGAGAGGCGATTAGAGGAAAGGACCTGCATGCTTCAGGCCCCCTCACCGGCAGGGTTAAGAATAAATAAGGCGCGCGCTGGCGTGATTGCATGAAAACGTGATTAAATCAATTAAATCGGCAAAGATTTACAGGAAAACACAACTCGCGTATGGGTGCCTGAGCCCGATAACACATCCTTCCCATATGCGATCCGTAATGGGCTTGAAATAACAACGTGCTCACGGGCGCCTAAACCCGACACACAATTTCTGACACTTAACACTGTAAACCAAAGGCAAACAGAGGCATAAATAAAGAAAATAATAAGGCTCTTGAGGGCACTGGGCTGCGCTTGAGTCGGAAATATACTTTTAAAGACAATTAGGAAAAGGCTGTAATGACTTAACTTTCACTGCAGCAGCAGAGAAAGAGGACGGACTCTCGTGAATATGTTTTATATAGGGAGGGGTAGACCCTGATTGGGGGTGATGTTGAGGCTGTGACCTCATGGGTAATGCCGTTTTAATTTTCATTGGCTGCTATTTTGTTTACAGTAAAGAAAGAGAAGCATAATCAGAAACTTTTGGTCCTGACATAGAATCCTCGCATCCTTTACTTCATCTTCTACCTACGGCTCAACGTCTGACGGCTCCAGGAACTCCACAGAACTGCAACAAAGAAGCAAAGACGACTTCTGTGACCTTGTAACTTCAGCTCCTGCCAGCAACTGCAACAGTTTCCAGGTTGTGCAGTTTGTCTTTTTACTGGTGGTTCTTCTTTTGCACCTTCATCCGGGTTAGCAGCGGCTCCTGTTCTCCCTGGACTCTTCAGTGCTTTATTGACTTGGTCCCCTTCTTCCACAGGTCTTCAGGTCCAGGAAACCATTGTTTGTGTCTTGCAGTCTCTTCTAGTTCTTACACTGTCTTCTACCACAACTTCTAGTGTTTTTTAGGAAATTTGTTGTGTTTTACAGATGTCGGAGGGAAATTCTCAGTAAGTAAAACACAGGAGAAATTTGCTTTGTTGAGCAATGCATTCGGCTTAATATTCCCCTTTTAGAGTGCTAACCCTCAAGTTTTGCTATGTTTGATGATTTTGCCAGCATTGAGACTGGTCATACCAGAAATGCCCACAATCTCCTAATAGTTACCAGCATTGTTCCTGAGCTCTGCTTCATGCTGGAGATGGCCCACAGAAGCCTGAAGGAGAAAGGCGAGTAAAGCATAAACTGATGCACTCAGTGATGTTGTAAGGCATTGCCAAAGTGGGCACAGTGCCCAGGGCCCCTACCATCCAAGGGACTTACTCCCAGCAGGGCTGATCCTAGGGTTTGTGAGGCCCGGGCAGAACAGAAACATGCAAGGCCCCTGTATGATGTAACATAACAGGATGGAACATCATAGGATGGGACATCAATTGAACATTAATGTTCTGGAATTGTTAAAACAGTTTTGCAATATACTACCTACCTAGTGTGGCTATCACTAAACTGGCTAAAAATGTAAATACCAATCCTAATAAAAATGTATATATTTTTAAAAGCTGTATCAAATGGAAATAAATAACATTAATCAAACTGGCTGAAAAATCTAGGCTTAAGTCTCTGTAAAACTGATGTGATTGCTACAGAGTCCACTTCTTTTTTTAAGATAAGGGCATGATTAAAATTCCAAGTCAGATTGTCCAAAAACGATATAGCGGGACTCCAAGTGATATCAGAGCCCTCCTTTATGCTAGTGAAGTTCAAGATAAAGCATTTGGGTTTAAGCAGGCATGTGGGTTCAACAAAACAAGCTACACGATACATGGGGTAAGTGACCTGCAAGAACTGCAGCAAACAGAACACTCCATTTCTAAAAGACACAAAGAACTGAAATAACTTAACGATATATATATATATATATATATATATAAAATGGATAACTTAAAGGGAGAACAGTTTGTGACCTGGGAAAAAAGACTGCTAAAGCTAAAGTGGTAGTCAGTCACTAAAGAGATACCTTAAAGCAACAAAACAAAAAGGGCCTACTGGAGTAGACGTTATACAATCTAAATCTAAATGTAGAGGAACTGTAGCAATGCGGAATTGGTAGGTGGTGTGTGACTTGCAGACTAATGATAAAGTAATACCAGAGACTTACAGTTTAAAAAGAATTAAGTTACATGTCCTTAATATCTAAGATGACACTTGCCAATGCAAAGGGACACAACTATACCACTCAACTCATATTTAACCTTAGAAGTGATAACGAAATTGTGCCTGCCCTCAGGTAAATCCATGGGATCTTGGTTAAAGAGATATTTGAATGCAAGATCATCCACAAGTCACTCCAGTCACCCCCCAGGTATCTAATCAAAACACTTTTGGTCTCCCAACCTCTGATGCAAGATCTCTCTCTCTGAACCTACCTGCTACGTATGTGCACAGGCTCAGTGTTTACCAGATCACTCAGTGTGCATTGGAGTACTCTATGGAGTACTCTATGGAATGCTCTCTTGCTTCTCAGCTGCTCTCCTCCCCCGCTGCCCAGTCTCCTGCACACTGCTCTTTCACCCCCCTTACCTCCCACAGTAGGCCAAATTTAGCTGTGTTCCTGAACAGCAGCCACTTTCCCAGGCCTCTTTGTCACTCCTTGAGGTTTGGGATTATTTGTTTGGAAAGAGGCATCATACTATACTTGCCCAGACTGGCCTATTGTCATTCTGCACATTACAGTGAGCCAGGTGTCTTTGTGACACAGTCAGACTGACTCTGTGCACACCATTCTTCAGGCTGTTGCATCCTTTTGGGGTGTGCACCACTGGCCAATTCATCCCAAGCAAGGGATTTATCCACAGTAACAAAAACATCTTCTCACCAAGGGGCCTGGCCATAGACCTGTCAGTGAACTGTGGATTCTCTGCCTTTCCTTATTGAATCTAGCCCCTTCTTTGGGCCTCATAGCCATGAAACTCTTGAATTGTGACTGCTCTCCATTATCACTTCACAGAACACTTTGCATACATAGAGTTATTGTAAGGCGTTTGTTTGGTACGGAAGGACTATTAGTCACAGAACACATTTTTTGTTGTTTCATTCCCTTACCACCTACTCTAAATCAGTCAGTGAAGACATAGATAGGCTGGTCATACCCCCACCCCAAATAAATAAGGACTAAGTTGTTCTGCCCATCAGTGGGTAGATGGGGCAATTACCCCCGATCCACTCCCCGGGAATGGGGGGGCAGAAAGCCTACTAGATGTCAGGGAATTAAAATAAATAAAAAATAGTGGGGTGGTGGGTACCAACCAGTATGGGCATGGTTATGCCCCCATCCCAACTGAAGTGGGTAATATTCTTTCAGCTGTCCCCCGCACACTAAAAGATCTTATCCCAATGGCAAGCAAGAGGACATATGATTATTTGGGGTTTTAGTTTTACATTTGGGCTATGAGAGCTTGTCTAACTCAAAATTGTCCCACTTGGAATGGCGAGGGCTGCACTTTGTGGACTTTGGGACACTGCCATGTAGAAAAAATCTAAGAGACCTAGACACATCTGAAAAATAAACATCTGGGTGAGTCTAGAGTGGCGTGCTTCACATGCACCCCACACCATTTTCATACCCAGAATGCCCTGCAAACCTCCAACTTTGCTTGAAATCACACATTTTTCCCACATTTTTGTGATGGAACCTTAAGGAATCTGCAGGAATCCACAAAATTCCTACCATCCAGCATTGCCGCATCTATACCAATAAAAATTCTGCCCCACTTATCAGCCTTAAAACGTTTTTTTTCAAACTGCCCCTTTTGGACCCGCTTTGGTTCCCCCTCAATTTCAACATGTTTTTGGTTCTTTCCTGTCACAGGCAGTTGTCTCACCTACACAAGAAAGGTATCATTTTTATCAGGAGACTGAGGGGAACATTGGGTGGTAGCAAATTTGTGCCGGTGCAGTGATCCCGCACAGAAATGTGGAAGAAATTGTATTTCCTTAGCTTAATTTGAAGTTTAATAAGGATTCTGGATAAGAAAACACTGGGAGAGCGACGCAAGTCACACCTCCCTGGACTCCCTCAGGTGTCTAGTTATCAGAAATATCTGGGTTTTGTTGGTTTTCGTAGATGGGTGCTGAGCCCAAGACCAAGACCGCAGGTGCCCCCCTGAAAAAACAGATAGTTTTGTATTTGATAATTTTGATGTGTCCATGTAGTGTTTTGGGGCATTTATTGTCGTGGGCACTAGGCCTACCACACAAGTGAGGTACCATTTTTATCAAGAGATGTGTGGGAATGCGGGTTGGAAGGAAATTTGTGGCTCTTCTCAGAATCCAGAACTTTCTATCACTGAAATGTGAGAAAAAGTGGGGGGTTTTGGCCAAATTTTGAGGTTTGCAAATGAATCTGGGTAACAGAACCTGGTGAGAGTGCCCCAAGGTACCCCATCCTGGGTTCCCCTAGTTGTCTAGTTTTCAAAAGTGCCAGCTGAACTAGAGGCTAAAATCCACAGCTAGGCATTTTCCAAAAAACAAGTCAGATGTCAATGAAAAAATGTGATGTGTCCATGTTTCATTTCATGTCACGGGCATTAGGCCTATCCACACAAGTGAGGTACCATTTTTATCGGGAGACTTCGGGGAACACAGAATAGAAGTGTTATTGTCCCTTTTCTTTCTCTACATTTCTTCCTCTCAATCGTAAGACAGTGTGTAAAAAAGACATCTATTTGAGAAATGCCCTGTAATTCACATGCTAGTTTGGGGTTCCCAGAGTTCAGAGATGTGCAAATAACCACTGCCTCTCAACACCTTATCTTGTGCCCATTTTGAAAATACAAAGCTTTTCTTGATACCTATTTTTCACTCTTTATATTTCACCAAATAAATTGCTGTATACCCGGTATACAATGAAAACCCATTGCAAGGTGCAGCTCCTTTATTTGCTCTTGGTACCTAGGTTTCTTGATGAACCTACCAACTCTATATAGCCCGCACCCAGACGGGTCCAGCAGACGTAACAGTATATTGCTTTCAAATATCTGCAATAGCTGGAAAAGGTTATAGAAGAAAACGTGGACAGAAATGGCTCTATTTTCAACTCAATTTCAATATTGTTTTATTTCAGCTGTTACTTTCTGCAGAAAAACCTTGAAGGATCTACACAAATGACCCCTTGCTTAGTTTAGAATTTTGTCTACTTGTCAGAAATATTTAGCTGTCCAGGATCCAGCATTGGTTTCACACCCATTTCTGTCACTTTCTAGAAGGAGGCTATAAGCACAAAAATAGTAAAAATGGGATATGTGCCAGTAAAATGCCAAAATTGTGTTGAAAAATGTGGTTTTCGGATTCAAGTCTGCCTGTTCCTGAAAGCTTGGAAGATGGTAATTTTAGCACCCTTTGTGGATAACATTTTCAGGGAGAAAACCACATGCTTTCTTTTGCAGCCCTTTTTTCCCATTTAAAAAAAAACTAAAAAACTTTAGCTGTATTTTGGTTAATTTCTTGGTCTCCTCCAGGGGATTACACAAACTCTGAGGCCCATATTTATACTTTTTGACGCACAACTGTGCCAACGCAGTTGTGCGTCAAAAATGTTACCGCGGCTAACGCCATTCCAAAGCACCATGCGGGCGCCTTATTTATTGAATGACGTTAGCCGGCGCTGCGTACTGGTGTGCGTAAAAAAAAAAGACTCACACCAGGCAGCGCCGGCGTAGGGGAAAATGGAGGTTGGGCGTCAAAAAATGGGGCAAGTCAGGTCTGAGGCAAAATTCAGGCCTCAACCCGATTTGCGCCATTTTTTTTGACGCCCAACCCCCATTGAAATGACTCCTGTCTTAGCAAAAACAGGAGTCATGCCCCCTTGCCCAATGGCCATGCCCAGGGGACTTATGTCCCCTGGGCATGGTCATTGGGCATAGTGGCATGTAGGGGGGCACAAATCAGGCCCCCCTATGCCACAAAGAAGATACGAAAAAAAATACTTACCCCAACTTACCTCTACTTCCCTGGGATGGGTCCCTCCATCCTTGGGTGTCCTCCTGGGGTGGGCAAGGGTGGCAGGGGGTGTCCCTGTGGGCATGGGAGGTCACCTCTGGGCTCCTTCTTTTTTAAGGCCTGCCCCCTCCTGTGCGTCAAAATGATGTCACAGTATAAATATGGGGCACAGGCCTTAAAGTCATTTTTTGGAAGGGAACGCCTACCTTGCATATAATTAACGCAAGGCTGGTTCCCCCTTCCAAAAAATGACGCACATGGTGGAACTTTGACGCCCGCAGGGTCGGACGTCAAAGTATAAATATGGGGCAGGGTTTGCGCCGATTGTGCGTCAAAAATTTTGACGCACATTCGGCGCAAACAGAGTATAAATATGCCCCTGAGTATCCTTATATCCCTAGTCTGTTGGAAAAAGGGGACGCAAATTTCGCGTGGATATCTTATGTGGACAAAAAGTTATGCCTAAGCGTGAACTAGCCCAAATAGCAAAAAAAGGGTTGGCACAGGATGGGGAAAAGGACTGGCAGCGAAGGGGTTAAACATATGAAACTAAATAGTCCTAAATTCTGAAACAGCAATCATAAACAACTGTACCCTCCTCACATGCTGCAAATTAATTACCTATTGCCCCTAACCTAAAGAAAAGGTCTCACAATATGCTTCAGCTTTTCCCCTTTTAAAGGTAAATATTGGTGGACATTTGAGTAAAAGGTAGAAACAGCTTGTTCAGTTTTAACATTGATAGGAACATATGACTAAGCAAGCTCGAAATTGCAAACAGAAGGTGATGGCAGGAGCTTTGATCTCTAGATCTCCAGTCAGGACATGTGCAGGAGAGGGTCAGACTGGGAGTGAGATTTAATAGAAAGGTCAAGAGGAGACCCAGAGTACATGAAGAAATTCAGCGGGGACATTGAGGATGGGTCAAGATCACAACCCTTTGTGAAGGATAACACATGCATCTCAAAATTAAGATTTTTTTTTACATTTTCTACAGGCAAATAAAGATATTTTTTACCTCTTCTCCAGCCTCTTACTTTTTTCATTATTCTTCCCACTTACATCCACCTCATCTCTCCATGTTCTACTTTTGACCTCATCTCTTGCCCAGCCTATCACCTACTTTTGCTGCTTCAGCCCCTTCTTATAACCACTTTGCCCCTGCATTATCTTCCATTCATGTATCTCTCCACAAGCATCTACATTCTCTTTTAACTCCACCACTTTTACATACATCTTTCCCCTCAATGTTCTACTCCTTTCCTCTCATCTTTCCACCCGACCTCTCACCTTCTCTTGCCTCAACATTTTTGCTGGCTCTGCCTCCTTTACATCAATCACTCCCTTTTCTCCATCCTCTTTTTGCTTGCTCTGACCCTCTTGCATCCACATCTTCTCTCCATTTGCTGCTCTTTGCCACTCTTCTACCCCTAGCCTCTTATCGTATTACAGCTGTTCTCTTCCTTTGCACTCATCTCTCCCCTTCCACCCTCACACTCTCCAAATGTTTTTTGTTGTTATATTTTTGCATGGATTCTGCCCCTACTCTATAGGTCTCATTTATGAGGCCCTAGCGGCAAACTGCGCCACTGGAGCATCATGTTTTTTTACGCTCTGATGGCGCAGTGTGCCATCCCATATTTACAAGGCCATACAAAGCCACCCACATAACACTGCGTGAAAAGGGCGTTCCACTATTGCAATGTGTCCGCCGGTCAGCCTGGCTTGAACATTGTAACACGCTCCTGGAATGCCATCGCCATGGTGGTGGCATCCTCCCCGCAAGTTTGGCAGTTGTGTGTGGGCACCGTCAAACAGTAATCAGGGTGAAAGGGTTAAGGGGAAAGGGGCGTATCATGGGTGTTGCTTAGGGTGTTACCACGCAACACCCTTGGACCACAGGGGAATCTGATGCATCCTCATATTTACTAGTAGTTTTACACCTCGGGGATGGCGTAAAAGTGACGCAACGGGGAGAAATATCTTTATTTCTCCTCGTTTTCCTCTCCTCTTGTGATCCACAATGATGGCACTTGGCAGCAATTTGTGCGACAGCACAGGGGGAGAGGACAGAAATGTGTTGTATCTTCTAGATATGGTGCATTTCTTCCCTTTCTTAGTGACGCATGGCAGCGCAGCAAGCCACTTGCTGTACCACTGGCCTCATAAATGAGGCCCTATATTTCATGCAATTATAGGTGGACAAGCCACTGAAACTCAAACCATGGGTCTATATCTGCTCAAGTCCAGGTGCTTTTTTAACTCCAGCCCGAAATGGGCTGAGCTTTCACAGAAGGCAATATGGCATAGTGCCTACATCTGCCCACTGTGCATCAAGGGGGGCAAGGCTTCAATCCCAGCCCCGGCTCAGCACCCTGTGAATCCAGGCAAATCTCTGTGCTGGAAAAAATATTATTGTAGTCTATGTCTATTGTGAAGCGCTTCTATGTCCATGGCCAACCTTCGTGCTATGTAAAACTGCTGAAAAGACAATGTGGGCCTTGCATCCAGAGTCTAGTCTCATCCTCCAAGAATTAAAGATAAAGGGACTCTTTACGAGCGTGGCCGTGCAAGGACCGCCACACTTGCACTGACAGTCGTACTGCCGCACTCATGGTGGTCTGACTGCCCAATTACGACCCTGGTGGCGGACCCCTTTCCCACAGGAAACATTGTTCCTGATGGGCTGATGGCAGTCTTGGTTGTAATCAGCCAGGGCTGCACTGAACTCAGCGTCCCCTGGCTGATTACAACATTGTTCTTCACCAGCCTTTTCATGGCGGTTTTCCCATCATGAAAAGGCTGGCAAAGAACAAGTGCAGGGGGCCACAAGAGGACCCATGGCATGGGCAGTGCATGGACTCCCCTGCCCAGCTCCATCAGAATGCGCACTGTCTGCTTTGCCTGAGGATGCTGGTCCGCCCCCTCTGTGCTGTGAGATAGCACTCAGCTCTTTCAAGGGAGCCGAGTTCTATCTCGTAGCACTGTGCAGGCCGGACTGACTGGTGAGAACACGTATTGCAATGTGTCCGCCGGTCAGCCCGGCTGGAACATTGTAATACCCTCCTGGAGGTGGTGGCATCCTCCCCGCATGTTTGGAAGTCCTGTGGTGGCAACATCAAACTGTAATCAGGGTGAAAGGGTTAAGCTTTAACGCCATAAAGAGACATCTATGTATTGGCTGATTTGCAAAGCGAGAAACTGGACAATCTAGGATCAACTCTGGCTTCCCTGCTTGGCTAAATTGTGTGATCTTAGGCAAATACTTTATTTCACCAACCTCTATTATGTTCATTAACACACATAATAACACATTGAAATACGTGCAGTCAGGGTGTTCTGTACAAGACTTCCTTTGTTTAATGTAATAGACGGTAATTTTGCTGCCTGTTTAATTAAAATGTAGATCACATACAGGGTACACAAGAAACCCTGACATGCTTCCTAGTCAGTGCCACTGGAACTATTAATTTTTACGGTTGCTTCCTTTTCCGCATAAATATGGATTGTCGCATTAGTGGCAGAAGCCATCGGCTCCATAATCTGTTTCTTTTTAAAATAAATAATCTACTTTTGTTTCTAGCTGAAATGGATCAAACGTTGCTAACAACACAGCAACACTTGTTGTTGCACAGTGGATAACCCTTCACAAATGCTAACTGGTCACCTTTATACTGCTTATTGCTGTATTTGGATTAATGACAAAATGATGAGGTAATACTATCACAAATTGTGCAGCATTATGCCACATAATTTGCCTTTTTGCTGCATAAATTAGTAAACCCAGCAACCTAATTTGGTACTTTCTTGCCACCTAAGTCCAGTGGCCCTGTTGTTAGTTAACGAATACCATTATCACCAGGGCAAGGCCAGCAATGTTTCTCAGTTCATGTTTAAAAAATCTTACTTTTACTAAATACATCTCAGTGCAAGTGATATAATCCCAAGTACCAAGGGAAAACGCTTCTGTATGCTTTCAACTTTTTAAAAAAAATTCTGAATTATTCCTGACTCCATTTCCTCCATCCCATGTAGTAGGACATTTTTATTTCCTTTGGTGTGAGCCCTGCTAGACACCCTGCTTTTCATTCATGCAAGGGCAGGGCCACTTCACACCTAAGGGTCCATCACTGTTATCATGCAGCTGTAGCAATTAGATTTGTGATGCACTTTCAACTCATGGCCCAGAGGATGGGGGCTCCATTGGGCATCACAGCGCTGAACCACTCCTGCTCCCTTAGCCTGTAATACTAATGTTTTCTAAAAGGTGGTGCGAGGCCCCTTAGTTTATGAGCAGGCTTGGGACCCTGGGGAGCTGCTCACAATGGCCATGCATAGTGCCTGCCCTAACTACTGTGGAAAGTGAACTTTCTCCCTGTTTGATCCGTGTCTTCTTTTTCTCCATCTAACCACTCTTCCTCTCTGCCCACATCTACCACTGACTGTCTTTCTACCCTTTGTCGTCATAAACTTTTTTGGGGTCACAGGCCAGATATATTTCAGGTGTTTTTGTGTGACCCTGTTAAAGTTTAACATATAATTTTATATTGTTTGGCATCATGCGCTTCGATTAGCAGGAAATGGTTAATTAAATGCAAATGTGTTCTGTGCAAGGACCCCCAAAATGTGTCTTGGCACAGTAGAGTAAGAAGGGTCCCACAGCCCCTGTGGAGCAGTGGGCGCCCGAGCTCCATGGGACCAACTCAGCACAGTGACTTGGCCTGAGAGCTCTGGGAAGGGGGCCCCTCCATGAACTTTGCAGAGGGGCCCCCTCAAGTTTTTTAAACTACTGTCTTGGCAGGGGGCGGCAAAACCCTTAAGATACACTGGGTGCAATCACACGGAAAGGCATATATATACACGCACACACGGGTGTGTGCGTGCAGGCGGGCGCACACACACTCTTACTGTAAGCAAAGGAATTGCTCAGATTGTGCGCTTGACCCTGTGTGCTCTTCCTCTGATTCTCAGTACAACGTCTCCAGAACTCTACCTAGCCCGAGCCGAGGCAACAACAGCATAGTGGAATGCTGGCACCTCATGTTTTGCTGGAATAAATTAAAGGAGAGTGAGGCCTGTAGTACAAGGACAGTTACTATGCAGCCTCTAGTTAGCCATGTGGTGAGGTGGCCATATGTTTCGGGCTTGGAAGGGCATGTTTTACCACGGAAGCTGCATAAGGAACATCATTGACTGGGAGGTAACATTAAAGGCTGCTTTGTCAGAGATCTGAATGCTAATGCATTACATTTGACCCTGTATAGCCAGTGGAAGAGCCAGCTCAGGTGCTATTGCACCTAGAAAATGCAAACTGTTGGAAGTAGTTTTGTATAGAAACAAGTTATTATAATAGCTGCCAGGTGACTCGAAGTTATGTATGACACCAGCAGTCAGTCCTGGATTTTTAATTAACCACTTCTTGAATTTTCAGATTTTTAATTAGCTACTTCTTGAACTTTCAGATTTGTTTTTCCCCCATTTTACCCCTTCCATTGTTAAAAATGAAAGTGCAGATTTCTGCACTCCTATTCTTATTTGGCACTGGCAGCAGCGGGACATGACTGAAGGCCAAAGCCAGCACCCAGCAACCAAAGGACAAATATAGAGGCTTGCCATGTCAGATGTGGGTGTTGTGTATTGAATTCAGGGTGTAGTTGAATCCCATTTCCTAGGTGCAGTACCATCGGGACATGGCTTTCATTCCATTCCAGGGATAGGAGGATTACCTGCAAGGCATAGGCGATGACCACATCATTCACCCTAAGCATTTGGAGCACATCCAAAGGCTATGCTGAATGAGTATTCTAGGGGTGGGGTTGGCACTTCACACAGGCTGTAGCCAGATGTTAGAGCCTTCTTCTAGTTCCCACTGGCTTGGCCAAAGGGCATAGCCAGCAAGTACTAAGCCAGTGTATTTGACACTGCTGAAGGCTATGCCTGTTCCAGGTACATTCCGGGCACTGCCAAAAGTTTGTATGGTGGGCACTGGAGGTATTATAGGGCTTTATAAAATATATCGACACAAAACCAACACAATTGAAATATCATACAATAATGATCATTATGGTTGGTTAGTAAGATCAGTACCTTCTCAATATTATGACTTTCCTCATGCCTAAATACAGCCAGAAAAAAACCCTTCAGTTTAAAGGGGGTTACGGATAAGATTCAAACCTAAATGCGATAAAATGTGCCATCTTTGCAGAGACACATGCACAACCATAATTACCCAATGTGCTACTCATGACCTCACACATTATGACATTATCAAAGACCTCGGTGGTGACGCTGCATATGATGTGCCCAATAATGTTATTATCACACATTATTACATTGATTTGAACATTGCAGTTGAAAACAAATGCAAGTTCAAAGGCTAAAGAGAAAGAAAGACTGTAGCAAAATAGACCTTGTCATGTAGAGTTGTCATGGGAAGGGTATGCCCAGACGTGGGTCACGTGCTCACTGTGCCACTGGATTCAAGCTAGCCTGGCTGCTGAAGGATGATACCCTGAAACCAGTCCCAGGATGCTTATTTCTGGTCCAGGGAGGAGCTGGCTTGGCAGTTTGGGCTGGACTGTTCCCATAAGGAACAAGGTTAAGACTGATTTGTAAATGGCTGGGTCCAAACTGGGGTAGCATGGTGAGTAATAGAACAATGGATTAAACCCAGATCTGTGACTGATTGTGAGTGTCTGCATTCTTCAGCACTCCGTCCATCATCCTTTTGTGTTGCTAAAATTGCCCTAAGTGGGAAGGTTATGCCCAGACGTGGGACCCTTGCTCACTGTGCCACTGGATTCAAGCTAGCCTGGCTGATGAAGGGTGATACCCTGAAACCGGTCCCAGGATGCTTGTTTCTGGTCCTGGGAGGACCTGGCTTGGCAGTTCGGGCTGGACTGTTCCCATAAGGAACAGGGTCAAGACCGATTTGTATATGGCTGGGTCCAAACTGGGGTGGCATGGTGAGCAAATGAACAATGGATTAAACCCAAATGTATGACTGGGGGTGCTGTTTGCATTGTTGAGCACTTTGTCTATTATCCTTTTGTTATGAAATGACAATGAACAGGTATCTTCAAGGCAGGTATATTGGGACCACAAGTTACAATGCCACACAGTTGATTTATATATAGAAGAAACTCTGCACCAACACTGAGCATCACTAGATGTCCCTGCTTTTGTGTCAGAGAAGCAAAGTCGAACCTCCACTGATTACTACTAGATGATTCCACACCAGGGCCACGTTTGCAAAGCAGGCCACATTGGTTGATTCTAGCCATTCAACTGACTGATTTGAATCAACTGTATGAGAAATGGAATAAAGAAGACACTGGGTGTACAGTACATCTGATGCCTGTATCGTGATTTGTGAGAGTGCTCATAGGTGCAATTGGAACAACTTGGACATTGTCCTATGAGCAGCAAGTAGGTGGCTGCTCCACTCTTTTGCTGAGTGCCCCCTTGGAATACAAGGACTTTGGACAGTTAAGTCAGATGTACAACTTTTGTTTTGTGACTCGTGATGTGCAATTTGTTTCAGAATCATGAATTGCGAGTCACGAAACAAAATGTGCAATAGTGTTAAGTGCACTTTTTGCGATTCCCAGTGGAGTCGCAGATTATCTATCTCATCAATATTCATGCGGTAGGTCGCAATTTGCGCACCATTGGGAATGGCCGCACTCACAGGAATGATGGCCTGCTGGGGAGAGTAGACCACCAAGTCTGTGACTACTTTTCAAATAAAGTGTTTTTTTTTTTTTTTCAATGCAGACCATTTTCCTTAAGGGAAAATGTGATGCATTTCAAACAAAAAATGAAATGCTTTCTCTCAATTTTTTTCAGAATAGGCAGTTGTGTGTGGGACCACTGTCTGCTTTGAAAAAACATTTACGCTTCCATTCACAAAGAGAAAGGGGTCCCTTGTGGACTCCTTTCGGTTTCCAAATGGGTTAAAATCAATTTGAAATTGGTGTTAAATGTGATTGTTTTGCAACTGCCTTCACAATCACAAAACAATCATACATACCACTGCAACTCTCAGTTAGGACGGGACACCCTTGGAACACCCCTTTCTGATTGTGACTCGCAAGCCTTTTTTGAGATTCAGTAAATAGATTACTGAATAGCAAATTTGGGTTGTACATTGGGAATTTTGTTGTTGTTGTTGAAAACAGCCCCCTGTAAATTGGGCCATTTGCGATAAGAAAAAATCTTTGTACATCTGGCCCTTGGTTACTATAAGAGTGTGCTCTCACCAAAACTTAGCCACCAAATTGTTTATAGCAGGCAAAATCGTCCCTTTTAATATTTCTCTGCTTAGCTAAATCGGGTTACAAAAATCACCAAGATTAGCTCCACAGTTGATACAGAGAAGTGGGCACATTTTGGGCGTTGCTTGTGTGGTTTGTGCACATTGTGTGGTTTTTCCATGCGTTGCCCGAGCTGCCCACAAACTGGCAATTCCTGTTGTTTGCATGATTCTCCCTGGGCCTGGTTGTGATAAGGAGAACCACACAAACCGCACGAGGCGGATAAATCACTGTTTCCGTCCTTTATTTCTTCTGTGGTATGCAGAAGCAAATCAGGACCAATTTGCTTATGAGTACTGCAGAATAAAATTCAGTTTCATCCAGCCCTTCGCGCAGTAGGTCAGAATTGTTCACCATTATACCGGAGTCACATTATGCTTGTAGTGTCCTTTCGCGCTTTGAATTCCAGCAGTGCAATCAGTAAATATGCTTCCAAAAACATCTCTCTGCTGGCTTACACGTGTGAATTTTGAAGCTAAAATAGTTGACTAAGCAACTGGAAACCAGACTATCCTATCCATCCATTTCATTATTGTAAAGGTAGTTGCAGAGAATCTCAGTGACTTGCCTTTTCCATATGTCTGCAGGCTTTGGCAAAGTATGGTTTCATAACTCTTATGTAGTAACTTGTTACCGTAAGTTAGCAAAATCGTTTTATTGTTACAGTCGAGTAATCATTTCATGATTTGATAAATAGAGAACAATTAGAAAATTAGATATATGTTTTTTTATAGTTATTACACAGCTTACCTATATATGTATACACCACTGGGTAATGGTTATATATATATCTATATATACATACATACTTATATATATTTATTTATGTATTTATATTTATATATATATATATAATATATATATATATATATATATATATATATGTAAATATATGAATATACATATATATATATATATATATATGTATATATATATATATATATATATCATAATGCAGGAATACGGTTTTGTACAAGTGAAATCTGAGTCTAATTATAATGTCCCAGTAACCTTTGTTTTTTCAGTATATATATATTCTATAAAATTTCACCTTAACTATAACCTCCCTGTTTTTTTTAGTGAATATATATTTATATATATATATATATATTCACTAAAAAAAACAGGGAGGTTATAGTTAAGGTGAAATTTTACCTCAACAAAACCATAGAAATTCAGCAGTCCTTAAGAGACCCCCCTATGGGCCTCATTATGAGTTTGGTGGTTGGGCCGCCAGACTGCCATGTTGGTGGTCTTAAAAAGACCACCATGTTGACAGCCTTTCAGAACACCCTATTACAAGTTATACAGGCAGGAATGCCAACTGCCAACCAAAAAAGGGAGAATGCCAGTGGTGCAGAGGCCTGGAAATAGACGGTCGACCTCTAGCGCCCACAGCACAGATACCAACCACTGACCTTATTACATGCATAAAGTTGCTGTGGCACACACCCATGGCATTCAAAAAATGGCAGTCCGAATCACAGTGGTTCGTGGTCACCAAAGTAATACACAAAAGCACATTGAATGAATTTGAAAGCAGCACATCTGATACACATTGCCACACTAGACACACCTGCAAAGGACACTATACTGTACAACACACCCCTTCACACACCACAATCTTCTGTATTTTCACAGCAAGGCCCAGCAAGACAGGGCAAATTTACTAATACTCACACCATTAATTAGGCACCCCTTTTTTCAATACCCCATACAACCCCCTGCACACACTTCACTCCATGCACACCCTATTGCACTACCCCTGTTTAGTAAGTCACTTTCACACATTTTGATATTTTTTAGTTTTTTTTGCACCATGTCACACTAAAAAAATCCCTGTTTTCCTGAAGGTGAGTTGAGAGTCAAGGTGGATGAAATCATAAGAGTAGAGACACATTTGTTTGGAGCACAGGTCCACCACACTCCTCTTCGTAGGAAAATGGAAATATGGACAGGATAGTCAATAGAGTCAATGATGCTGGCACCACCCTGCGCACAAAGGCAGACATCAGGAAGAGGTGGAATGAGCTCAGGGGCAAGGTCCGTTCCCTGGTCTCTAGGCACCAGCTGCAGGCCAAGAAGACTGGTGGTGGCCCTCCCAATGTCCCATTACATATCCTTCTCTGGGAGGAGATGGTCTTGACCATCCTGCATTCTGAAGGCTTGACAGGAATACCTGGGGTGGGTGGAGTCTGGTGAGTTACAACACTAAAGATTTTACCAAATGCCATGTCACGCATGCTCATAGCTCACCTTTTGCCACATTTACTGTTACTCACCTCACCAGTATATTGTTCACTTGTCCAAAGACCCCTGTATGTGAACTCCCAATTGAAGTGTTCTCACCTGGGGGAGAACATTTGTCAAGTGTGTGTAGTACAGGGACTGACATGACTACAACTCCGAGGAGGCACTGATACTGTTACTCAAACCACAAGCCCAGTGTTTCCTTCTCCAAATACCCTTGTTTGTTTACTCTCAAATGAAGTGTACTCACCTGGGTGGAGAAGATTGGTCAAGTGTGTGTAGTACTGGGAGTGACCTGACTGCAACTCCTAGCAGGCCCTGTTTCTGTGACTCCAACTACCAGCACAGTGGGCACATGCCACAATTTAACTATTTGTCAACTCTCAAATGAAGTTCGCTCACCTGGGGGGATTACATTGGGCAAGTGTGTGTAGTTCAGGGAGTGACCTGACTGCAACTCCCAGGAGGCACTGTTTAAATAATTTCAAACACCAGCACAGTGTCTGCTTCTACAAATACTCCTATTTGTGAATTCCCAATCAAAGTGCTATCACCTGGGAGGATAACATTGACTAACTGTTGGGAAGTAGAGGGAGTGACATGACTATAAAGTCCAACAGCCCCTGTTTCTCCAAAGCCAAGTACCAGCCCAGTGTACACTTGCTCATTTACCCCTGTTTATCATCTCCCTAATGCCCTTCAGTCACCTGAGATAATAACATTTATCAAATGTTAGGAAGTAGAGGGAGTGACCTGACTGCAAAGCCCAATAGGCACCTTTACTCCAAGTCCAATCACCAGTCCAGTGTTATTTTCTCCAAACATCCTTGTTTGTCAACTGTTTCTCCAACTCAAAACACCACACTGGTGGTCACTTGATTAAATACGCTTGCCTTGCCTGCTAAATCATATTTGAGGTTTACTTATCTGGGAGTGACCAGGATACAGATCATGGCCATCTCTGAGATGTGTCTGGCTACCCAGCTCCATCTTGACTTGCTAACCCCAGATGAAACTATAGAGGACACGATGGACAGCTTACCCTGTGTGCAAAACAATGATCCTAAAGGCCTCAAGATGCATCACCAAAATGGCATTGGCAGCAGACACATTAGCACTGCAACAACAACAACTACATGATGACTCCTGTCACCTATACAACAAACCTCTGGCTCTGCCTGCATCACATTCGACTACGCCTCAAAATGGGCCAAAAACGTAGCTTGCCTAGACACTCCATAGCCCACACCGGTGGCAAGATGGCATTTTCAGGCCATCCCCTCATGGGACAGTGTTGTGCAACTGTCAGCAGCTGTTTCAGGCAAGATCTGGCATGCTCCACAAATGTCATATCAATACAACCAGTACCATGTGTGCCTCTCACAATAGGATTACCTGCAGATCAGATATGTACACAGTCTTTGTGAAATGTCACTGTAAAGGTTCGGAAGTAGATGTCACAGTACAAGCAGTAACATTGTATCTTTCACATCAATAGGTTGGGCTGCCACTAGGTACACAGATGCCACTTAAGAGACTGCCACTATCCCCATGGATGAAGACCTCAGTGATGAAAATACTCCTGGGCATCTGGATGTAGAAGACAGTTGTGGCCCATCTGGGCAACCTGGTTAGACACCAACAGTGAGTCTCACTGTGGCCAAACCAACACCTCCCAGCCCGATTGCCTCTACATCATGGGTAACCATGCTCCCTCCAACCTGTGTCCCTAGCGCTGTGTCAACCATCTTGTGCCCCCCAGTCATGGATCCTGAGTTGCAGCACAACACCTCTGACATTGATGGTCTAGGAACCAGTGGGAGAGGGCACACTGTGACAAGGGCACAGGGTAGTGGGCATAGGTTGCACGGAAGGGATGCTGTGGGCCAGTGAAGTGAGGGTACTGGGGATGCTCCAGGACACCATCAGTCACGTCTTGTGGGGTCTGCTAGAAGTCCCAAGGTGTGATGGGCCAGGTACTTTCTGAACTCTGGGAAATGAAGCAGCTGCAGAGGGACTTCCATCGCGAAATGAGTGAACAGCTGGATGCCCACAATACCAGCATGGCCTCCCTAAAAGGGGTTCTGAGGGACATTAACATCACTATGCCCCTTCCTTTCAGTGAAATTACACCAGGCCCTTCATCAGTGTCAGCCACTGGAAGGGAGACCCTGTCAAGGGAAGAATCTGTCCAGACACCCCTGCCTCTGTAGCAGCAAGTTCTCCTCCCCAATTACAAGCGGCAACGTCCAGCGAGGAATCCAAGAGATGCTGAGGGTAAGACACCCACCACTTCCATCAAGTTACCTCTTCCAAAAGGACCTTCTTTGTGTGCCACATATTAACTCTGTAGACTATTCTTAAACCACTTCCCATTTCCAATGGGAAGAGTACACCGGTCTTTGGACTTCCAATGGTGTGGCATCTACTCCAATGATTTTATCCACTATGACTGACCCCTTCATTGTTCTGTTCCATCATACCCCAATTTTATATTCTGCACAAATGTTCAATAAGTCCATCTATCACAAAGTCATTGTCTGCTTGCTTCTGTTCTACATTTTGCTATGTAGAGATGTAAAACCATGTGAAGCAAATGTGGAAGACACAAGATACTAATGCAAGGAGGGATATGTTACAGGTACAGTGTCCAGCTAAGGATTACTACCAACACACACAAACATGTTGCTACACGTGTGTGGCCCCCCCACTGTGCAGCACATAGACTGTTGAAATGCCTGGACTGACATAGCCAAGAATGGCTGACTCATATTGAGTCAAGGTACACATACCAAGGTACAGCCCCCATACCACAGAAGGAAGGGCATTGTCAGACATTGTCCTGTAGAGTAGGCAAACAGAAAATTGAATAGTGTCAAAAGCTTTAGCCTTATCACATACCACACCAGAGTAATCTACCGTCATGTAAACCAAGGTACAGATAGAGGCAAATACAACCATCCCTGATCACAGGCCCATCATTATCCAATGACCCCATGCATCTATTGGCATGACACAAACATATGCCAGTTTTTGGCACTGTGGCCTGCAATGATGAAACACATCTACAGCTACATACAGGTCATACAAGAAGAGTGTTTAGCCAATGTGAAGGGTGAATGCCTTGCTCGCAATTAATGACTACATATTTCATGCCCACATGATGACACACATGACATAATTGCCCCAACACAGCACACTAAAGGAGTATAATGAGCACGTCAGACCTTCCACCCAAACACTGTTCAAGCCGCCCAAATCTGTGCCCTACATTACCTGGGACAATCAATGTCCACTTTGTCTGTCAGAAAAGCATTATATACCTACCAGTGTCACAACTCTGAATTGCCCACATGTGGACGTCATAGTGAAGTTACCTATACAAAGACAAACCAAGGAGTGTACACATACCTATTTCACAAATCACCTAACAATCACCTGGAAATGAAATTACATTGCAACAAAACTGTCAAAACAAAGCAGCATAATCAAGGTGGGTATATGTCAAAGGCCAACTCTTCAAGCACCCTTTGGCTGACTATTGCAGAGTATCAGCTCCCTAGTTGTCGCCAAAACATTCAACTCCACACATTCTCATACCTACAGTACATTGTACAGTCATTGTCATTACATCACATGACATACTTGCACTCATGAAAAGTAGCTGTTGATGAGATCTTCCCACAAGCTAACTCCTTCCTCTTCACCACTGTCATCCTCACATGGCATTTCAGGATTCTCACCTGGTGGCACTGCAGTCTCTCCCTCCTTTGGGATGTATGGAATATTCCTCCGCAGGGTGATGTTGTGCAGCATGCAACATGCCACAGTGATCTGACACACTTTTCTGGGTGAGTAGAGGAGGGCTCCACCAGTCCTGCAAACGCACCTAAATCTGGCCTTCAGGAGCCCAAAAGGCCGCTCCGCTACCCACCTTGTTCTTTTGTGGGCCCCATTTATGCTGATTACCCTGGCTTAGTTGTATTCTTTACTGGCATCAATAACCAACAACTGTTTGGATATGCAGAGTCACCTGTTAAGCCATGGGACATATGTGCATCAACGAATCACTCACTTCATGATTGTAGCACCACACATTGCACACACACATTCAGGACAGATGTGACTTACCAACCACCCAGGCCCTCTCTGGGTACAGTTGTGACATCAGCTGGGGTTTGGTGCTGTTCTGCATTATGAAGGACTCATGGGCTGAACCCGGATAACAGGTACAGAATAGTGAAATGCAGAATTCTGCCGAGCATACAACTTGAAATTGATGGAATGGAAGTTCTTTCTGTTGCTGGATACTTTTTCATTGCCTAGCGGTGGGGCCAAGCCATCAATGGCCCACACCACATGTGGGACATGTGCAAAACCATAAAAGTCAGCCTTCACATGGGCTAAATCCTCATGTCGAGGAAACTGGATATAGCTGTCCAGGTGTTTCATCATTGCTGAGAGGACATCTTTCAACACCAGACTGAACATAGATTCGGACATGCCATCTAATAGGGCCACTGTTTGTTGGAAGGACTCTGTGGCTGTAGGTGCAAAACTGACATGACATGTACAATGGGTGGTATGCTGGTTGGATAACTAACAGCTGGCATCAGATCTGGCTCCAACTGATGACATAAGACCACTATTGTTTGTCTATTCCTACAATATAGCAGGATAATGTGGCATTCGGGAAGCGGCCTTAACCACGACTCCGTAACAACGCTGTTAACCACGACTTCGTTGTTTGGTGCCTTAACCATGCATGTGCTGAACCACGCTCATACGTGGTTAAGGCACAGAAGAAGGGAGTCGGCTGAGGAGGATGACGCAATCAGTCAGGTAAGTGGGGCTGTTTTAGGGGCTGGGGAGTCGGGTATTTTTAGTTTTGGGGGGTGGGGAGTTGGGGCATTTTTAGTTTTGAGGGTCAGGGTGGTTTAGGGGAGGGGGGCCGGTTTTTTTTTTTTTTAAGTGCGGTTTAGGGGTGGGGGAAGGGGGCCGGGGTATTTTTGGTTTTAGGGGCGTGGTGGGGGTTCAAAGTATTTTTAGTTTTAGGGGAGGGGGCATCGGGCGGTTTAGGTTTAGGGGCGGGGGAGGGAGGAGAGGGGTATTTTTAGTTTTAGGGGTGGGGGTTGTGCGATTTAGGTTTGGGTGAGGGGTATTTTTAGTTTTAGGGGCGAGGTTGGGGAGTCAGGGTGTTTTTAGTTTTAGGGGTGGGAGTCGGGATGGTTTAGGTTTAGGGGCAGGGAGGGGGTCGGGGGATTTTTGGTTTTAGGGGCGGGGTGGGGGGTCGGGTATTTTTAGTATTTGTGGGTGGGGGGTCGGGTGGTTTAGGTTTTTAGGGGTGGGGTGGGGGATTGGGGTGGTTTAGGTTTTAGGGTTGGGGAGTTGGGGTGGTTTTAGATTTTAGGGGCGGGTTGAGGTAATTTTAGGGGTGGGGGTTGGGGTGGTTTTAGGTTTTAGGGGTGGGTTGGGGGGTCGGGTAATTTTAGGGGTGGAGTGGGGGGGTTGTTGGGGTTTTAGGTTTTAGGGGTGGGGTGTTGGGGTGGTTTTAGGGGTGGGTGTTGGGGTAGTTTAGGTTTTAGGGATGGGGTTGGGGTTGTTTTAGGTTTTAGGGGTGGGTTGTGGTGGGTAATTTTAGGGCTGGGGTGTGGGTTGGGGGTTTTAGGTTTTAGGGGCGTGGTGGGGGGCTCGGGGTAGTGTTAGGGGCGGGGGTGTTGGGTGGTTTTAGGTATTGGGGTGGGGTTTGGGTTAGTTTAGGTTTTAGGGATGGGGTGGGGGTTGGGGTTGTTTTAGGGGTGGTAGTTGGGGTGGTTTTAGGTTTTAGGGGTGGGTTGGGAGTCGGGTAATTTTAGGGGTGGGGTGGGGTTTTTTTTTTTAGGTTTTAGGGGCGGAGTGGGGGGCTCGGGTAGTTTTAGGGATGGGTGGTTTTAGGGGTGGGGGTTGGGGTAGTTTAGGTTTTAGGGATGGGGTTGGGGTTGTTTTAGGGGCAGGTGGGGGGTAGTTTAGGTTTTAGGGGCAGGGTGGGGGTTGTGGTAATTTTAGGGACGAGTTTGGGGTTGGGGTAGTTTTAGGGGCAAGGGTGGGGGGGTTGGTGTGATTTTAGGGGAGGGGTGGTGGGGTTGCGGTCATTTTTAGTGGTGGGGGTGCGGGCCAGTAGGGACGCATGCTGTAACCATGCATGCCAATCACTAATGCCTTTACCAGGAATGCCTTTACAATGAAAAATCGTTGTTAAGGCATTCGTGGTAAAGGCATTAGTGGTAACAACACGGTCATTGTTCCGACCTCGTTGTTCAGGCATGCGTTGTTTTAGCATGTGCTGTTCCGACCTACATTCGTGGCATTCATCTATTGTCTGAAAGTCTGGCAGAAGACGGTAGACAGGATGCTGTTGCATCCTCCCTCTCCCTGGGTACCTATGTATGATAAGACATAGTTTCATACATTAGTCAGTGTGTCCACAACAACGTACATGATGCATGTCAATGTGATCCTGTGAAAAGGCATTTCTGAATGGATAGAAATGGCAAGCAGTACACAGCACATATACCACAAGGGTCACATGTGGCCAGCATGGCTTTACACACATGTGATCACAACATGTATATGGACCAAACTCAGATGGGCAACACGATTGCCCCTCGAAATGCGACTGGGTATCCCTACCACATAAATGACTATCTGCTTGGTGGACTGTGCCACATTGTTAAATGCCATATGTGCTCTGCAACATGCTACAATGGTCTCTGAGTAGTAGAACCTACATGACAAGACAGAATAAGTATGTTTGTGAGCTCAAATATATTTTCAATGGTATGACGCAGTTTCTACAGCCCAATGCAGCATTTGAGGCCGCCAAAATGGTGGCTACCTGACATAATCCACTGGACTTTAGGAAGCGACTGCAGGCGGAAGTAGTCAGGGCAGTAGCCGGTTGCAACCACAGCAGACACAGCCATAGCCTAATGTTGTTGCCAGTGGCAGTCGCAGGCCAATCGCTGTGCCCATCGGTGGTAACGACCATGTACGTGGCAGACGTGACCGACGTGTTCTGCAGATTCACTCTCTTGACCCCTGACACTTCGGCCAGCAACACCTCTACGCCCTGAACTGCTGTGTGCCGCCTCTGGGACAATCATGCCACATCCAGCAGATGATAGAGCCCCTGCCTTCTCTCCAGAGGAGCTGGAAAGGCTAGTGACTGAGGTCCTACCCCTGTATAGACAGCTCTATTGCTCACCAGAGGAGCAGGTAAGTACCTCAAGTGCAAACCTTTCTCTGTACTTCACCATCCTTTCCCCCCCTCACAGGCTAGAATGTGCCCATGTGTGCCAGTTTGACTACTCATGTGCCTGTTGTTGCAATCTCTGTGGCATCAATTGAATGGACAATTAGCAGATATTGGTGGCCAGTGCCATATGTTAAGTTCAGTCACATTGTGTTGTATGAGGGTGTTGGGGTCCTAGATCCTGTTTGTGTTGGATACACATAAGTAGGGGAGGAGACATTACTGTCATCAACTGACATTTCTTTCCTCGTGATTGTTGTAAATGTCAGACATGTATGAGAGTGACAGTATGAGGTATGTATACATGTTGTATAAGTCAGTCGAGAGTCATGTGAGCAATCTGTATAGTGCCCTTTATGAACTGTTGTTTGGAAGGCATATCATGACTCACTGGGCCCTTCAGGTTGCCACACGCAGCACATACCAAATTGCTGCTGGCTACATGATGTACTGTCATGCATGGAAGTCATGGGAATGGACTGTCATGTAGGTTCTGTCAGCTCAGCCTGCAACGACCAGGGCCTGTCACATGTATCCCCCAGTAGGGGACCTGGTTGAGGCTGTGGGAGGGTCACTGTTGGTATACAGCTGTGGTACTGTGCCCACTCCCTGTACCCCAGCAGATCCTATCATGTGGCCAGTATGAGGCTTTGGTGGCAAAACCTTCCCTGAACACCTCATTCCTTTCACCAGATTAGGAATGTGAACAGAGGTAAATCATTAATCTACTCCATATGTGCACTTAGCATCATTGTCAGTGTTTGTCTTACACTCATTACAAAACCCTTACTTCCACAGCCCTGTTGTCACTTTCCCAGAGATCATATTTGTCCTGTACAGGCTTATTGCAAAACTGACAGTCCCACAGGGCAGACAGTGTGTTGATTCCTGGGAGACTATGATATTTGAGTCACTAGGTTGGTCACATAGCAGAAACTATACAATGCATGCCTTTGTTAGTTGGAAGCCATCTCTGTAGGATGAACAGATATGTCCAAAGGAGTGTTCTGTGGTACAGGTACATAGACAGAGCTCCACCTCATGAAGTGGCATGAGTCTGTATTTGTTAGTCCACATGCCCACACATGGATAGGGAATACGGTTTCTGCACCCACCATGCCAGTCCCTTGATTGTTACTCATTTGTAATGCTGGAGTTTGTACTCTGGCAGTTGCCTGTAGGGACTGCATGCAGTGAGTCATTCTCACAGAGTGTGAATGTGTTGGTCCATTCATGGCTAAGGAGTTTACCCTTCAGAAGCCACATAGGTGTGCAGTATTTCATAGTGGCTCACATCACATCACAGGTTGCTAAAGCATGGGCTACCTGATATCAGTAAACTTGTTTAATCATTGTAGGCCATGAGTAGGGTATTGAGTTAGTCTGCAAATGGAAATATATATGTGTGTAGTCATGTCCCTGTACTTATTGGCTTGTGTGTGCCACACTTGGGGAGTATTGACTATTATTAAAGTCACTGACATGTATGTGAATCAACCATTTGTGATAAAACTTGTGATCATGATCTCCTGAGTTGTGTTTTGTGTCCCTGCAGGTCAAAGCCCATCAAAATAAGACACTATGGAGAGCCGTCACCTGGAAGGTGCGGACCTTTGTGGTCCATAGCCATCGGAGCGCCCACTGTAGGAAAAGGTGGGAGGACCTGAAACGCTGGGCCAGGAAAATCGCTGAGGTCCAGGTGGGGATGTCCTCCCAATGTGGGTGGGGCTGCCTGTCGGGCCATGACCCCCCCCCCAGTGGCCCACATTCTGATGGTGGCCTATCTAGAGTTTGATGGGTGTTTCAAGGCAGGACAGCAGGTGTGAGTACAGGGCATAGTCCTGCCTGTCACATTGCCAAGTGAATATGTTAGGTTTTGACAGCTCCCTCTGACAATTAGGGATGAGCCTTGTGTCACACAATAGATGAGTGATTGTTTCCTTAGACATGCCATGTGTTATATAGTGATGTGTCTTGCCTATTGGCCCAGGGACCTAGGACACAACTGGGTACAATCCACAAACCACTTACTCTCCAGAGATGACAAATGGCTGTGTACATTGATCAATCAAGTACCAATACTCCTCAATGTTTCAGGGCAAAGGTAAGTAAGTGGTGGATCATTGTCCACAGCTATGGGTCGGGGTAAATGAGTAAGTTGGTATGTGCTACCCAGAGGCTAGTTGTCGTCAGCGTATAATGAGTGCTGGTGCCTCACTGAAATCTTTAATGTGAAAACGGCCATCACACATGTGACAGAGACTACTGTGGGTGCAGCTATAGATCAATACTTTCCGTTGGTAAGTGGGGAATGTCCATTGATGTACCATCACTGATTCCAACATTCCTTCTTCCTACATGTCAGCATGTGTCCCTTTCTCTTTTGAAAAACATTTGAAAGCTGCTGTTTCATGCAAGGTCTACCTAAGTTGATTGGATGATGTCTGTATTCCCTCAAATATATGTGCATGTGAAACTGTGTGTGGAATAGGACATTTACAATTTAATGTTGTGCCACAGACAGCAGTGTGTCACCTTTGTTTTTTGGCTGACACATTCACTCATTCATCATAACATGTCATTTGGCATGTACAACTGCAGTAGCAATGAGGGACATGACAGGTAGACCTAGAGTGTTGAGCCACAATGTGCATTTCTATGCCGTTGGTGTAGCATCGTTTGGAAAAGTGCACTGCACATATGTAATGGGTAAGGTTTGTGACCTGACTGTTAGAATGCATCATGAAGTGACTTGCAGTTATGTTAAAATCACATGTGTGTTTGGTACAAGCATCCATCCACAGACAGACATCTGGGTCTGCATGGCCATAATAGAGACAACAATGTATCTTCCAATTGTGCTAGGCTACATGTTGTGGGCCTTCAACAAGTAATTGCGAATCTCAGGGCCTCTCCAACATCCAGGGGACTACTGGCATCTACTGATGAAGTCACAGTACGTCATTGTAATGGGTGCCAGACATTAGTGGTGATTACCCTGGGGCTTGCTAATCCATTGTGTTGTGGATTTTGGGGATGTCTCTCCCTGACATATTGCATATGATGTCTGCAGTGCCCATTTCCATGCCACATGTGTGGCCTATCTGACCAACATTAGTACTGCCTCCAAGACATTATTGGGACAAATATCACTTGGTAACGTGTGCATTGTGGAACTGCTTCCAGTGTGACTGGGTATTTCCATGTCACTTTCTCCAGGCTATTGTACTTTTGTCATCAACCTGGCAGGATTTTGAAGCATCATTTCTTATTGTTAGGTCATTATGTATGTGCCAAATAGATGTGTGCATGACCTTGTGTGGGTTCTGTGGGAGTGCATTTTCCTACTATTGTATGACAACAGGCAACTGAGGCCTGCTGCAGGGGTAAAAACGTTGAGGGTGATGAGGTCTCCTACTTGTTGAATGGTTACTGTGATTATACAACTTCAGCCATGCAATTGTAGTTGTCTGAGATCATGCATTTCCTATGGGCAACTGTTGACAGTTCAGATGGCATGCATGCGTAAGGTATGGCCCATGTATGAGTTTGTTGCTGGGACATACTTGATATCATGGTAATATTTGCTAATCAGAGCTGTTGTTCAAGTGTGATCATAGACATGTGATGACCCTATTTCTCTTTTATTTGCAGTATAAGCACCTGCAAGCAAAGGAGATGGGGCACAGCTGAGTGGGGAAGCATCTGGCCATGGACACAGAAGGACCCAGTGGCCCAGAGGGGGAGGTCAGTGCCACGAGGGAGACCGGAACATCCTCGTCATCATCAGATTCTTCCTCCACAGGACACTCCCTAGTGGTGTCAAACCCATCGGACATCCCCCGTACCATCTTGTCCTCCACTCCCCGTTCTATCACTACCATCCCTGTTGCTCCCCACCTCTGCCCCAGGCCCTGTTACCATGCCTGCCCTCAGTGAGAAGGCTATTGAACTCCTGAGAAGTAACTCTGTGGGTTAGTCAGCCATTGTGAATACCATTCAGGGATTGGCAACCCAATCCCAACAAACAAATACATTCCTGGAAGGCATTCATGGTGCAATGTGTGGCCTACAGAGATCTTTTCAGGCTATGGCCTCCACCCAGATGGCAGCCATTCACCCCCCACCCCGCTTTTCGTCACCCCTCCACCTATCTCTTCCCAACCAAAACCCCCCTTCCCCGACCTACCCAAAGCACACAGACCAATCCGCATGCATCCACCTCAGCACACAAGAGCAGCACACACAGACAAAAGCACCACAAAACACACTGGCACGCAAGCAAACAACAGACACCCACAGACACAATAATCATCACTTCCCCAGTCACCACCCACAACTCTCAGGGTCACACACACACCATCAAGCATATCCACAGGCACCATCACAACAGTCAGTGACACATCCACCACAAGCACCATACCCACAGGCACCACCCAAACAGACACACAGACATCCACCACTAACAGCATGTTCATAGACACCACCCCAACAGGTACACACACACACACACCCACCACTCCATCTCCAGCACCTCCACCTCTGAGACCCCAAGACTCACAAACGCACTCACTCACACACAAACATGCATCCTAGAAGCACACATCTACGACATCCACACCGACACAGCAGACAACCACTCCCTCAACCTCCACGGGAGCCATGGGGGCAGCTCCGCCGACACCACACCGCCAACAGAACACCGCCACGGCGAATCACAGGACGTGATTCGCTGGGCGGTGTTCTGTTGGCGTGGCGGTGGAGGTGGAGCAACCTCCACTTCCCCGCCGCCTGCCAGTATGGCTGTTGCCGGCTCTCCGTCCGTAAAGGGACGGAGAGCTGCCAACGGTCATAATAGGCCGAGCGGCAAACCGCCTGCACTGGCGGTCTTCCACACGGCGGTCCCTCTACGGTCTTTAAAAAAGACCGCCGAGGTCAAAATGACCCCCTATGTGTCCTATGGGGTGAGGATACCTGTATCCTGACCCCTTATGTGTTTTGCACTGTTTTTACCGACCCCACAGCAAATACGACAAACAGAATGGTAGCCACAACTCTGCTTTTGGCTTGCGGTCAGCCAATCAGATCCTTGATTTTCCCAAAGATCCGTGTCACAATATAGCTATATTTTTGAACCTTAAATAACTCAAAAGCTACTGAACGGATTTACACCAAATTATAAAAGACACACTTTCCACACCAAAATCCAGCTTTCTGCCAAATTTGGTGTAATTCTGTTCAGTGGTTTGGGATGTAGTCATGTTCAAATTTTGAAAAAACCCATGGTCGTAGATTGGGGCAAGAGAGTTTTGGTGCCCCCCTTTTTTGTCGGCCACCGCTTGATGGATGACCTCGAAACTTGTAAAACACCAACTAAAGTGCGTTTCGTATAACTTTTGAACATTTTTTTAAAGATTTGTCAATCAACCCCAAATTTATTGGTAAAACAGAAAGATGCTCCACCTATGTGAAAAAATAGTCTTTACTATAAATACCTACTAATCTGTGCCAATCCTCTGCTCAAAGATTTTCCTGCACAAATGGCAAAAGAGTTTGTTGCTTTCTAGCGTGGCATGGATGTCATTGTGCTAATCCTAGGCCTATACACTTGGCTACGAAAACAGACATTTGAGGTGAGCAAATCTAGATTGTCACTTGTGTTGCAGGGTGTTCCTTACTGGAACTGCTTCCGACTGAAACTTGGGAACAACCCAGAGTTCTCTCTTCTTTTTTGCATAATTTATGTGTCACTTTAACCCCTATGTAAATATGCCTGGCGCTTCCACTCAGATACCAGTTTCCCAAAGACACTCAAAGAAAATCAGTCCATTCCCAGTCAGTAGATACATTTTTTCGTATTTTTTAATTTTTTATTCCATGATATATATCATGTTTGCCACTTTTAAATGATACAGCCTGACACAGCCAACACATGTTTTGCGACACTGTCCTTCTTCAAGGCTTTTGGTTCAAAAGATAAAAACCAAAATCAAATTTAGACACCAACGTTATAGCTAAACGTAGATCCACTACAATTCAACACCGAATGATACCAATTAGATAGTGCTATAACATTCAGAACATAATAAACCAGCTAAACAGATTTTATATTGCTATAACTTGTTTTCCCCAGAACACGTTTTGTGCATCATAAGGTGAAAAGACAAAACAAAATAAGAACCTTGCAAAAACACAAAAAACAATACAATCATTCATAAGTATCTGCAATAGTTAGATATTTCTAACACAAAGACTACTATACATTGTATGACAATCAAAATGTTGTATCAATGCTTTAAAATGTCTAGAAATATCAAAATATCAATTTAAGCCACAGGATGGGATCCAGAGTGAAAACACCTTGATATTGGGACTCCATCTCACTGTGTAGAACCCGTTCTACAAAAAAGGTTCCTTTTTACTTAACAACACTGATATATCGCCAACACCTATCATGCATATTGATAACATGAACAGTTACAACTTGTGTTTTCACTCTTATGTTTACATTGAAAATTCAATTAGTGGTCTAAATTTTTAATTGTATCTGTGTTACTCAAATAATTTATATATAATCAATATACAAAAACATTACAGTCCTCCTATAGAGGCTGTCTCATCCAAGAAACGAAAGAACATCATAAAAGTATATTACTCACCATACCCACCTGATGGTGTCTAATCTTAATGGTCCCGGAATACAAATTAAAACCTATCTGGAAAACGGAATACCTCTGACTGTAATGATAATTCAAAAAAATAAAAATCCTATTTACTAAAAGGATATAAAACAAAGTAACTGTTAACACTCAAACATCCAATCCCACCATACCTAATCCACATCAAAAGTAAATAGAGAAATTATTTCCTATGGTATATAACATTTCACCAATGTTTCATATATAATTTGTGTCCCTATATCTCAAAAACACTTTTTTTGGCCAGCTCAGATGTCTAACATGTGAGGCAAACAATGCACCCATAGAATTGCATTAGAGATCACAAAGGGTTAAGGTAATCAAACTTTGTATACCTCACAATTATCTATCACTATAGCAACGTTCTGCAGTCAGTCTGTGAACCTCACATTTGTTCGAAAGAATGATGTCTTGAGTAGAAACTAAGACAACTAAACAACACGATTAATATGATTAGTCTTGCGGAAAAATATTATCTAAAATTTGCTCCAACAAGCAATCACTCACCTAACAATATAGCAAAATGCAGTATGGATCCTTATGAGATAAAAACTCGATTTGATGACCCCATGATAAGGGAAACTAAAATCAAAAATAGAAAACTCACAACTAAAAACATTATGACAATTAATATGGTTAGCCTTGGGGACCCAGATTATCGAAAACTCCTTCTACCAAGCAAACACTCACCTAATAATTTCTCAGAATACAGTTTAAATCCTTAAAAAATGTAAATTCGATTTTATGACCCCATGATAAAGGAAATTGAAATCAAAAGTAGAAAAGCCAAGAATAAAAATAAGTGCAAACAATATGAAATTCCCTCTCTAACACCAAAAGAATATATCATATCCGAAAACCGTATCCCCGAAACCTAGTTTTTTTGATTAATTACTCTCACCTTAACCCATGTCAAAGAGCCTGCTCACATTCACACCTTGTTGTTTGGCAACCCAGCCTTATATACTTTCCAAAACACCCACCAAACAAAATTCACAAACGTTAGAACCTGGAAGTAAAATCACAGTACATCTGGTAATTTCAGACTCCATCCTAACAACTTTATACCCACAATGCAATGAAACCATTATTCACCAGCCTACTTTCTTCAAAACCATGTCCCCAAGAAATATTTGAAAAAAGATTCAAAAGAAAGAAAAACCCGAACAAAAATATTATGTACCTCACCCGCTACAATATTATAACCAAGTATCATAACAAACAAATTCCCAAACTAACATAGCTGTGTATCAAACCCTTTCACCACTATCCTAAATAATCAAGAGACCATCCTCCATAACACATTCTCTTGCATTTCCAAAATGCTATGAATTCTTAAACCTACACTTCAGCTGACATTCTAGATTATTAATTCACTGCGCATGGGTCAAAATATAAAAAACGTTCTCATCCCATCTTCTAATAAATAATATTGATGTCTATGTCCCTACCTCTCCTGTAAATAAAGGTACCCCCTTTTCTATAATTCTAGGTCTGGGACAAGGGGGAGTAAATACAAACACAAAATGTACAGTGTCCCACTTGAGCTGTGTTTCTTCCTATATGCTTAAAAAAATGCTTATGATTCTGACCCTCAAACAAAAAATTAATCCATGTACAAATTCATTTATTAAGAATCGTTTATTTTCTTATTTTTTTATCTTAGTTACTCTCACCAATAGACACATTCAACATTATTCCTCAATTGATTTCACAAAACTTTACCAAATTGTTCCATGGATTACTTTGATGCTATACATTTTGCGTATGTTCGTACTGCATCCATTGTTCTCCAATCTAAAAAACAATCTACAAAATAGGTGTAATATACACTTTACACAGAATGCTATGGTCAAATCTAAGGAGATGGCAATACTTGTCAAATTTCAAAACCCCTTACAAATACATATAACCACCGTATTCTCAATATCTATAGCGCAAATCTCCAAACTGAGTCCATAATTTTTTTTTGTTAAAGATATTTTATTAACATTTTATTCTCATACATTGATAATACAAATATAAGGTACGCAACTGAGAGCATCAATTATTTCCATTAGATATTATAACATTCAGTGGCCTCCACGCTTTTTTCAACAATCAGTAAGTTGGTATTTGTTCTAAACATCTATGGAATGATTAAACATTTTGTATCCTGTATGCTTTCAGTATATATAAATTTCTATCTAGTGTCCTGTAAAACTATATACATGATGGTGTTTAACATGGGGTAAGTGTCGGTTGTAGGGTGGAGCTGGATCTGAGTGCCCCGCGAGTGCAGACCTCCCGTGCACTCGCTCACTTTAATTCATACCTGTTGGGGGGTTACTTATAATCGTGGGGGTGGGTGCGCCAAGATATCATCCTGGCCAGTCCGGGGCAAGGTCAACTACACATGAGCGAGACCACCTCATTCATCCTCTTGTTGCTTTGGCATGGGAGATCCTCGCACTGTCTGTCAGGAGTCAGTGTTGTGTCTTAGTGTACATGTCGGCGCTACTGTTCCTGGCTAACGGGCATCCTGGCTAATCCTGGTGCGGATCCTCTTCGCTATCTCGGTGTTCCCACTTTTCTAAGATTTCCTCCCTTAGGGGGGCGATGGGTTTCCGGCGCAGCCCCTTCATTTCTTCACGTCCCAGGACCTGTAACTCGCCTCTAGCCCACCTCGTGACCTCACGACTCCATACCTCCAAGGGGGTGCATCCAGGAGACCTCCAACCCAGTGCTATTTGTCTCCTGTAGAGTACTAATGCCAAATCTAAGAATCGAGCAACTACAGTCCCAGCTGCCAGTCCTGAACGGAAACCCAACAGGCACAACAAGGGGGTCTGGGCCAATCTGACACCCAACGGCTTTTCCAGTTCACGCAAGACCCCCTCCCAGGACCGCTGGATTCCCGGGCAGAGCCACAGCATATGGTCCAGGTCTGCATCCGGCTCACTGCATCTAGGACATGTTCTGGAGTCGCCCTCATAGATAATGTTTAACCTATGCGGTGTGAGGTACGTTCTATGCAAGTAATTAAATTGAATGTATCGTAAGCGTGTGTTCCTAGATACTGTCCTAGGGCATGGAAGAACTCTCTTCCACTCTGCCTCCGTCTAGTGTCTTTTCCCACTTCTCCCGTAATGACTGTAGTGGGGTCATTGTGCACTCATTCTGGGCCCTGTACAACTTAGTGACCAGGTGGGTATCCTCTCCCAGGGTCAGGAGGAGGTGAAAGATGTTGTGCATCTCCGGTTCTGCATTAATCGTACCTCAGTGTGTCTTGATACGGTGTGTCAGATATTGATAATATAAGAACTGCCCAGTCAGTAAGCTATTCCTTTCAGCCAAATCCGTGAATGATCTCAATACTCTGTTCTGGAAGAAATCACAGAGGGTCTCCACTCCTTTTCTCGCCCAGGTCCCCAGGCCACAGCTAGTCATTGACCCATCCACTGAGTGGAGTACCAGCAACTCCAAAGGAAGAGCCGGGGAATACGTCGCCCCTACCCCCACCCGACGTGAGCATCGCTTCCAGCAACCTATTGCAATTTTCAACAGGATACTTTCCTCCTTACGTGTTCCCACTCGAGTAATCATACGTGTGAGTATCCAGTCTTTATCTTTCACTCCATTAACTGTGTATCTGTCCAAACCGAGTCCATAATTAATGATCCAATGACCATCCTCTTATTATATGATCTGGCATTTACAAGAGGGGGGCTACACTAATGGAAAATTTTAAGTAAAAATCACACCATGACAATATGGCTCACAGCCTATTAAGAGAAAAAGATACACAATTCCAATCACCACTATAGAATACTTGTTATTTAATGCCAATCCATCACACTTTCACTCACATTGATATGTATACCACTCAAAATATATCTGAGACAACTAGTAACTCCTCTAAAAATGCATTGAAAGTAGTTTTTACAATAAAGTATATAAGTCTCATCCAGGTTCAATCCTAATGTTAATGTTTTCAACCAGTTTATAAAATAAAGTCTCTTTTACTTCGACTTTCTTCTCCAATTCACCACCTCTTGTATCTTGTAGAACATGCTCAGTACCACAAACCCTGATCTTACTCAGGTCTACCAGGGAGCATTTCTTGTGAAAATGTGTATCCATGGGATATTTTGTATCTTGATTCTTAATTGGCCTAATGTGTTAATTCTAGGTGTCTTTGAGTTTTCATAATGTTTGTTAAATATACAAAACACCATGTACAGAGAATTTCTTGTATTACAATTAATGAATGACGAATGACACAATCTCAAAAACATGAGTTCTGATAGCGTCAGTGAAACTCTTCATAATATCAAAAACATACTTACAACAGATGCAGTTCTCACATTTGTAACACTCTTTTAGTTTGTCCGATAACCATTCTGGAACAACCGAAGATTCCAAACAGACCTGATATTTCATAGTATCACTAGGACCAAATAAAGGTTCTTAATATAGATGCCTTCTTGTAAGTGATCAACGGTTTATGTGGCAAAATCTTAGAGATCTCAGGACAAAAGGAACAAAACTTCCAATGTTCCAAAAACTTCTATAGATGATAATACTTCCCTCACTATATGTCGTGATAAACCTGATATCTTCCTTGTTATTTCCTTGTATTCTACCTTTATTTTCCAGTAACTCATTTCTGCTCATTCTGTTGGCTTGAACCCATCACCATCCCCTTCTGTGTTATACCATATCACATAACACTCATTTATTTATATGTGCCAAATTCTTTATTTTTACCGCAGTATAGCTGAAGTACAATACAGCAAAATTGACATGAGAAAAACACTGTTTATTGTTTCTCATAATGAATATTACAATGACTTTGTAAGTAAAGTGTCAAGAATGTTGGGTCCCTGATATGTGATTCTATTGGATATACTCAGTCCTGGAGAGTTGAATGTTGAGAAAGAGGAACTAATAATTCAGCCTGTTAGTTATAGGTTTACTGTGTTAATCTGAATCAGTAAACTGAATACGGTGAACAAACGATAGAATATTGAAAAATTGTCATCAAAACACACTAAGGCCCTCATTTCAACCCTGGCGGTCGGTGTTAAAGCGGCGTTAATACCGCCCACAGGCCGGCGGTAAAAAAAATGGGATTTTGTCCCTGGTGGTAACCGCCATCAAAGACCGCCACTTTAACACACCGACCGCCAGGGTGGTAACGGCCGCTGGGCTGGAGACTTTGGGGGTGATTCTGACCGCGGCGGACGGCGGTCGCCGCCCGCCAAGCAGTTCCCACCGAAAGACCGCTTCGCGGTCAAAAGACCGCGGCGGTCATTCTGGCTTTCCCACTGGGCCGGCGGGCGACCGCCGAAAGTCCGCCCGCCAGCCCAGCGGGAAACACCCTTCCCACGAGGACGCCGGCTCAGAATGGAGCCGGCGGAGTGGGAAGGTGCGACGGGTGCAGTTGCACCCGTCGCGAATTTCAGTGTCTGCAAAGCAGACACTGAAATTCTTCATGGGGCCCTCTTACGGGGGCCCCTGCAGTGCCCATGCCATTGGCATGGGCACTGCAGGGGCCCTCAGGGGCCCCGCGGCACCCCCTACCGCCATCCTGTTCCTGGCGGGAGAACCGCCAGGAACCGGATGGCGGTAGGGGGTGTCAGAATCCCCATGGCGGCGGAGCGCGCTCCGCCGCCATGGAGGATTCTCAAGGGCAGCGGGAAGTCGGCGGTACACCGCCGACTTTCCGTTTCTGGCCGCGGCTGAACCACCGCGGTCAGAATGCCCAGCGGTGCACCGCCAGTCTGTTGGCGGTGCTACCGCCGACCTCCGCCATGGCGGTAATTACCGCCAGGGTCAGAATGACCCCCTTTGTTCTCCAGCCCGGCGGCCATCACAATCCCACCCTTGGGATTGCGACCTGGCCTACGGCCATGGTTTTCGTGCCAAACTTACTGCCACAAAAACCATTTTGGTAGGCACTATCTGTGCCAGTAAATCCCTTCCCTGGCAGTGATACGGGTCTCCCCTAACCCCTCCCCAGAGTTCTTCCCCACCGTCGCCCTCCCTCACCTGCCCTCAGCACATATACACACCCGCACGCGCACCCATATACACACATGCACACACGCATACCCACCACCACCCTTGCATGCACACATACATATCAACACACCACAACATACACCAACATACCTTGTCACACACATGCATTCACAACAAACAACACTCACTCACACAGGCATTCAACGTGACTCACACCTGCATGCACGCATTCCAAAACATACACCCCCACATACACACAACACCCCCCCTCTCCTGTTGGAGAACCCGACTTACCTGCTTGCAGGGGGTCCTCCGGCTGGAGACGGTCTGCGGCGCTGCTGTTAGCAGCAGCGTTCGCCAGCAAAACACCGCTAGGCCGTATCATTGGTCATGATATGGTCGGCGGTGTATTGCTGGCGTGGCGGTGCTGCTGTCACCAGCGCCTCCTTACCGCCGTCCGCCATGACCGCCGGCTCTGTTCCGCCAGCAATCTGGCGGTATACAGTCGGCGGTCATTATACTTGTAAACGGCTGGTAGCCACGGCGGCGGTATGATGGAGGCCGTCACCGTGGCGGTAGGCTATAGTTACTGCCAATGCTGTAATGAGGGCCTAAGACTGCTATTTTACCACATGTGGGCTTAACACATGTCAATTGTGTACTTCTGATTGCTCTTGTGCCACTGTGGTGGTTTTGCGTGATTTGCCAACTTGTACATGGTTACACCTTACAGTATACCCACATGGAAATATAGTCATTCACAAACAACCAACATGAATTATGAGTAATATCTTTTTGAGTCAATTTTGATTTCAAATGGATTCAGTTATGGTGCATACTCTGAAATCCTTCTTTCAATTGCGTGAGCAATGGCAATAGTAAATTTCATTATTTCTTATGGGGGTCGGTTCCAAAAGTAAATACGTTCATACCAGCAACCAGTGTCAGCAGGACATTACCAAAGGGAATTTCTGTAATTCATACCCAGTGAACCCTGGCCCTGTCGCCAAGGGTGCTGATTAAAGGTCCTGACTGCAGATTTTGCAGCCGAACCTTCTGTGTACAGCTGATGGGCATGCCTAGTTGGCTCTTTTAGGAGGGATTTTAAGTGCATTGCCTATATGAAAGCTAGGCCCCATCACTCACAGCTCACTGGCCCTAATTGAAGGTTAATTTCTCTGAGGCATGGAGCAACACATGGCCTAATTTCAGGATGTGGCTGAAGACCATGACCAGTAGGCTATTAAATCAAACATAAGTGGTGCTTGTAAAGTGCACTCCCTGAACTGAAGTATTTAAAAGTGATCTCATATGTGTTAATAACAAAGAAGGCTCAGTAAAATAACATTTTGCTCAGGATCACCCAATCTGGACAAGCAGGGAAGCCAGTATTGATTCCAGGTTTTCTGGTATCACATTTTGAAATTCAGCCACCAAACGAGTGTATCTGCCTATGTATCCCTTGAGCCAGTTTACATCAAATGTGATTGTTTTGTATTTATTTTCGGCTCATGTCGAGAAAACCGACACAGATATATCAGAGCCGACTCGGGGTCCCCAAACCCAACTACCAAGGCAAAATTGCATTTATCTGGGGTGGTGTCACACTGCCTCCCTGAACCCCTGCTGTTCAGGGAATACATGCAAATTGGATGGAAGAAACGACCTAAGTGTGGAATGGCATTTTTAGGTACATACTGGAATAAGTCCACACTTAAACCCAGATGACAAGGGAGGATTAAGGTTTAATGGTATGTCTGCCGGAAGAGAGCCCAGTAGTTAGCAAACTGGAAAATCTCATGACAATACTAGCACCACTGATGCTGTGATGATCGTTGTTGAAGGACAGGAGACATCCCCCACAAGGCTGTGAAAGTAATGTTGTTGTAGTGTTCTTTATTCTTGTAAATTAGTATAGGAGCTAGTAAAGGCACACACCAGAAGTGGTTATTGCATCACAACAACTTGCCTGTGCACAGGAACCAGAAATGAGGGACCTTGGAAAAAACAACAAAGGTGAGTGCTTGGTAGGGCGGGTAACAAAGTTCAGAGAAAAGCAAAATATCTTAGCAAAGCTCACAGTTGCCACGCAATGAGTAAATGCACTACACGCTTTCTTATGCAAGTGGACCAGTGTTGACCCGGAAATAGTATTAGTATTGGGCGAATGCATGTGAGTCCATTGAAACCACTGGGAATATTTCAGGGGATATGCCAGTCTATTATTTTTATGCTGTGGCGGCAATCTTATGAAAATAAGCCATTCCCTAATCCAAAAGAGACAGTCCATTTCAAAAGTCTAGCCTACATTTACCCTGAATGAAGCACAGCTAACACCAGGTGCATTTCGACCTCATTATGGCCCTCATTCTGACCTTGGCGGGCGGCGGAGGCCGCCCGCCAAAGTCCCGCCGTCAGGTTACCGTTCCGCGGTCGAAAGACCGCGGCGGTAATTCTGACTTTCCCGCTGGGCTGGCGGGCGGTCGCCTTCAGACCGCCAGCCAGCCCAGCGGGAAAGAGGCTTCCACGATGAAGCCGGCTCGGAATCGAGCCGGCGGAGTGGAAGCTGTGCGACGGGTGCAGTTGCACCCGTCGCGTATTTCACTGTCTGCGCAGCAGACAGTGAAATACATGTAGGGGCCCTCTTACGGGGGGCCCTGCAATGCCCATGCCAGTGGCATGGGCACTGCAGGGGCCCCCAGGGGCCCCGCGACCCCCCCTACCGCCATCCGGATCTCGGCGGTCCGACCGCCGGGATCTGGATGGCGGTAGTGGGGGTCGGAATCCCCGCGGCGGTGCAGCAAGCTGCGCCGCCGCGGAGGATTCAATGGGGCCGCGGTACACTGGCGAGACCCCGCCAGTGGTGCCGGTCCGACCGCGGCTTTACCGCCGCGGTCGGAATCCCCATTGGAGCACCGCCGGCCTGTCGGCGGTGCTCCCGCGGTCCTCCGCCCTGGCGGTCAAAGACCGCCAGGGTCAGAATGAGGGCCTATATCTCTTCCGTGATGTGTATCTCGAGTGCTTATGGCCCTCCAAGTTCAGGCTGCACATCTGGGCACACCCTTGACTCTTAGTGCAGCGACCTCAGTGAGAGCAACATTGATGATTGGCAAGGTTTGAATCAACTAAAACTACTGGTAATCGCCCTGTACACCTTCCATTCCATTCCATATATTTGAGATCCTGTGTGCCATTACAGACAGGCTCCAACGCCATCATAGATGCCCACAGCTGGAGGCATGAATTGCTAGCCTGTATCCCTCCTGAATAGGAACACTAGCAGTCTCAGACGATAATTGAAATGGCTGGGTGACCTCGGTGATAAGTAGCGAAATTGTTCTGTGAACAACTGACTCCGGTTCATAACCATGACAGTCAGTGTGACTTAACCGGATAGCACAAAAAGTAATGGATGTAAATGGTGGTATCTATATGAACCAATTATAATTGTTCTGGGATTGTTTCATTTCATTGTTGTACCTTGCATGTGCCAATGCAGACAGTGACCAACCTCATGCAGATATGTCTTGATTTGCCCCAGGTTTTTTAGACCACCCTGAACTGCAAGGCGACATTCTCTCAGAATGGGAACATCAGCAAACCCAGACACCACTCAGCATTCTTCTGCATTACCTGAGGTGCAACTTCAAGGGCAGCTATTAGCAAGAGCCAAGGTAAACGCTGTTACACCTAGCTTTCCCTTTTGTACATCCGGCACTGCACATTGAAACCTTGATTACCAGGGGTCATGAACGCAGCAGCTAGAAGAAAACGTAAACAGATGTAACAGCCATGATTAGGTCGAGCATGCAAGCGCTTTGACCTGTTGTAAGTATTGTGGGCTTTTAGCCATGCCTATGTCATGCTCATCAATTTCACTCGCTCATGGGCTTGCCTTTCAAAAATCACTTGATGTCATTGGTAATTGCTTTATATTTGTCCCGCGTTGAGGCTGATTTTGTCACACCTTGCAGACTGCCCCTGTTACATGGATTAATGCACGATTGCCGATATATCCTTCAGCATGGGAGAACTATTTTTTGTCTCTCCCCTACGTGCTGCATAGCGGCCATGGCGCTCACAGCGCGAATAGGCACAACAGTGTGAACTTGATCAGTGGTATTGAAGCGCTCGTTATATTGTTCACAGTTACATAATCAGAGTAATTTCTTGTGGCTCTCCCCTTAAAACAATTGAAATTGGTAAATGCTTTACATAAAACAGAAACCCTCAAAGCGAAAGTGGCTCGTCCGGCACAGCGAGTGAGACGATACTACAGTATTCACTCCATTCGGGAAAACTCGACCCATGTATTCTTTTTCACAACATTATTGCCCATAACTCAGCCTCTGGTAGTCCTGAGATAATGGAACAACCGCCAAAACGTTCAGCACAACACTCTTTCTGTCTAGGTTATCTCTGAGACCCACACTGCACTAGTGGGGACTTTAAAATAATACCACCCCACCATGCAGCATCTTTTTAAGCATTCTCATGGCTGGAGCTTGTGTTTTTTAGCCGGGAATAGCTTGTGTTTTAAGGGCCTTGTTTGTAATATTACTGCTATAGGCCTGCTACCCTTGAAACTGTATAATGCACTATGCCCAAAACAACAAACAAGGGCACCCCTACAATGATGTGGGACTGGGGAGTACAATCCAATAATGAAAAATGACCCTATGACCGGGTGGGTTCCTAGAAATGTAATCCCAACTATAAATAAAGACAGTGGCCCTCATTACAACTTTGGACCGGCAAGTTGTAACCGCTGTGCGGCCGCCAATGCGACCGCACTCCTGCAGTGGCCATTAAGACATCCCCACTGGGCAGGCAGACGGAAACCGAGTTTCCGCCAGCTGGCCCAGCGGGGATGCCGGCCGCAACATGGAAGCCAGCTCTAAATGGAGCCGGCGGTGTTGCGGCTGTGCGACGGGTGCAGTTGCACCCGTCGCGCTTTTCTGAAAAGCTTTATGGGGCTGTGCCAGGGGGACCCTGCACTGCCCAAGGCATGGGCAGTGCAGGGGCCCCCAGGGGCCTGTGACTCCCCTTTCCGCCAGCCTTTCCATGGCGGTTCCTACCGCCATGAAAAGGCTGGCAGGATGGGGACTCGTAATTCCCTAGGCAGCGCTGCAAGCAGCGCTGCCCTGGAGGATTAAATCCACTGGGACCAATGTGGCGGAAAACTGCCGTCCCGGCGTTGCGACCTCGGCGGAATTTTGCACCGCCAGCCTGTTGGCGGTGCAACCTACAAAACAGCCCTGGGGTCTTTGACCACCAGAGTTGTAATGAGGGCCAATGTCTGCAAGAGTGAAAAGCAATCTAATGATGACTAATATTCATGGTCCAAAAATTAAATTTATGCATTAATATATACATAGTTGGGGTGGATGGGATTCCATTTCTAGGAACCCACCCGGTTATAGGAACATCTCCCACCATTCATTGTTTTTTAAGTTTTTCTCATAGCTAGAACATTTGTTTTATAGTTCGAAAAAGTTTTGTTCTTAATGTCTTGTTTGTAATGTCATTGCGGTAGGATTGTTATCCTTAAAAAATCTGTCTAGGGGTTACACTACATTACTTTTTCCTGTATATTCAGGGGGTTATGCTCCTTAGCGGCTAACAAGATGGTTACATGACATTCTTGTTATGGTGCCCTATAGGGGCTGTTTTGAGCATTTTTCTGAGCAGACCTCTATGTGCAGGTTGAATCAGTATGACAATGGAAGTGCTGAGTCCCCATCTGGGTAAACCTACTACTCCCACCATGATACACTTAGGCAGCAGATCAGGGGTGGAGGAAATCCTCAAAAGATAATGAACCGCTGATAAATACTCTGGCACATCCGTACCATCATTTTATCATGTTTGGACTGTTATTTATAAGGACTGATCACACGGGAAGCCGTATTGGCCCAACGCCTCAAAACATATCCTCCACCGCGATTACTAGTCGGTGTCCCCTTTTAGCAGAAACACACAAGTCATCATCAAATGTATTTCGTACTTCTTGCTCTTCACGAGTGAGGTGCAGATGAGACTGGTAAATGAAGGTGGCGTCTCTATGGTAAAACTATGGCGACTCCCTCACACAGCACAGCGGTGACGGGCAGGGATGCTCGCAACCACTGGTACTGTGTGTGCATTTTATCGCAGCACTCTTTAGTTTGCCTGTACCAAAAACACATAGATGCTTGTTGATCAGCAGCATGCCAAAGGCGAGGCAGAGTTATTAAGCGCTTACAATGACAAAGCAGAGGCTATTGTAAATGGTTCTTGAGAGTGCTTTCTTCAGGGAAAACAATCCTGGGAGAAAATTAGAAATTAGACCTTATTAAGTAGCACCCATTTAGTGCTGGTGTGAGAAAATGTGAATTATGCCCACACTTTTAGTTCGGTCATGCAGAAAAGAACTGATCTACCCTGACAGTGTACACTTAATGCCAGAAGCTCTTGTGTATCACTGGGCTAAAACATGGACTTTGGAATGCCAGTAGCGAGCTAGCTAATATCGTGGGCGTGTCAATGAAAAATACAAATACCTAAGCCGATAAGATATCTCAGTGAGATAAGTGTTCACTGTTCAGATCTGTGTGCAGGCGGCAGGTCACAGGTTTCAGTCGTTTTGGGGTCGGTTTAGCCTTTCATCTTTTCGAAGTTGATATATTGAGTAAGTTTAAATAGGTAATGGTAACATCTGTGTTCTGCAATGTCACAGAATAGTATAACTGTGGGAACACATACTACTCAGAAAAAGTATAATTTTCTTCTACTGTGGTATCGATACAAGTATTTAAAGCTAGTCACGCGATAGGTGACTGGATTTAGTAAAACACAATTCCTGTCACCTGGCTACTTTTGTGGGGTGCTGTGTGCTGCAAGCCTAGGTACAATTAAAGCTTGCAATGAAAATAGAACGTAATTATATTGCAACATCTTGCGTTTGATATCATGGAAGAGATGTTACACTCATTACCACACTGTATAGTAATTTTCAAATGTCAAAGCCACCAATATCACATAATAGTTGTGGTAACATTTAGAAAGCGATTGGAATGTAGGAATTCCCATAATAAGCTACTGGAAAAGTAAGTGGCGGGTTCAGTGAGGGAAACTGCTAAACATATGGAGTCATTTTGTTCCACAAACTGATTGTACAATTTACAGGTAAAGCAGATATACCAATCTCACTTGAATTAGTTTCAGCTGAAGAGGGAATATGCCTGCCGGGTTTCCTGTGTGATGTGCTGCTCCTGTCTAGGTTTTTGTCATTGAATTTTAGAACCTGTAGTCTTGTTAATTCTGTTATAAAACAGGACTACAAGTCCCAGAATTCAAAGGAATAAAAAATAGACTGGAGCAGCACATAATACATGCACCATGCTAACTTGGCAGCTGTGAGGGGATCTCGACTCAAAACACCTAGTCCCAGTGTAAGAGGGAAAGTAATCGTAGAATTTCTACCAGGCTTAAGCATGGAACAACTCAAAATAGCACATAGGGCTAGAGCAGATAATGTGGAACAGGGCTTTTAGTGGAATGGAAAACTTGGGGGTGGGGGTATTTAAAAGCATGTGGCCTAAGAAAAATGACTAGGTTCAGTGCTTAGTTTGTGCTTGTTGTTTCCGGTGCTGAGCCCGTCACTTATTTTTGAGGGTCGGCGCTTATTCTTGTGCGTCAAGCATTTGCTGCGAGCAAAAGACACATATGGAAAAGACGAGGGAAGAGAAAAATGAAAAACCGTCACAAAGGTAGAAAGCAGAAAGCTGCAAAAGTGAGCTGAAGGGGCAGGGATTGGCTGTAAATGGATTAAAGAGGCCCGAGATGGCTTCAGGATTACACCACCTCAGTTCCGTGTTCCCACATTTAATTGCAGCAGCCGCAGGTTTAACAGGAGGGCTTTGAGCACCGGCAGGCTTTTATTTACAAATTAAGCACTGACTAGGTCTCCTTACCAAGAGGTGTGTTTTATATAATTAAGGGTATGACTTGTATGCAAACCAACATGCTCTGCTCCCCATAGAGTACGACCTGACCAATATTTTGGTGCCTCTCCTTGAGCTTTCTGTTATTGCAACCAGAAATTTCATCATTAATGTGCAGAAGTGGTAGTAATCTTTGGAGCTTCACAGTCACTTACATTGTTCCTTTCACACCACTTTACTCTGCAGACTCTGTTAAAACATTTACACCCTTTTAACCCCACATTTCTGAAGTCTTCTATGTGCATATTTTTTACCTCAGCTTTTTCCTGTTTAGCGTCCTGCTTTCACTCTCACCTGCATGTACTTCCTTACGTCACCTTCACTTCATCCCCTCTCGTACAGACACCCCACTCACCTGTAAGCACTGCATTTTCTTTCAGTTTCACACTGTAGTGCGAAAGCTATGTGCCTCTTTCACACAATGTCACAATTGGCATATGTGACCATTGCTCTGCCCGCTCTCTATAGAGGACAAGGAGAGGAACACCCCACCCATACATCTTCATCCTCAGCTCCAAAGTTATTATTCAAGCTCTGCTACGGCCAGGCACGCGCAAAACGAACTCACCCAGAGAACTAAAGGCAACTTAGCTTACATTATGCACTATTCAATTATGCTGCATGGGAAAAAGGGCAGAAGCACCACATCCAGGAAAAAGCAAGCACTCTTAGGGTATTAGGTAATGTAAGATTATCTAAAACATGACAAACTTGAACTACATCACTGACATGGATTATTTTAACGTTTCATACAGTTATTGTTCAGAAATTGATCAGTGTTCTTGCCTGCAAAATTAAGGGCATGAATATAGAACCCTTGACCCATTTCACTATCATAGTTTACTGCAGCGTCTGAGACCAGGATGGACCTGCCCCACTTAAAGCCCTGATGTGGGTAGTATGAATAATGCACCTATCTCCACAGGGGAAAGACAATATGGTCTCTCCATCATTTAAACATTAAATTGGAAATACAAGGTAGTGTAAACCAACCAATCTTGAGATTCAGTCATAACATCAAGCTTAGTGAGAAGAGACCGTGTATGCAACAAATTTAATTTAAAAAAACCCTAAATTAAGCCTTAAGACTTTTGGCTTGATTTAGTTGTTGATAGTAATGGTCCCGCTACAGACATTTCAACTGAAAACCTGTCTGCAGCCGTGACGGTCCGCCAGCCGTATTTAGTCCGCTTTCAACCACCATCTCCACCTAGAAACACTACTCACATTGATGGTGTAATAGGGAAAAGTGGCTGACGGTGGAACCCCAGACACCTTTCCCGCCGTGCAGATTTGGATGTGCCTTACTGCCACACAAAAAAGTGGCAGTCCGACCTCCATGTTTACGTTGGTGGATTGTGGGGAAAGGGGGGTGAAAACTCATCTTTTTTTCACATTCCACCCCGTCTTCAACTAGACACGTCTGGACAACACCTGCCATCGTTGCTGCCACCGACCCACAGAGAAAACACAACCCCCGTCACTGGACTCAAAGGTAGGGACGCCGCACTGCCAGGGTACGTTGGGTGGGCACTGCACAGGAGGTCGGGCCACTGCAGACATATATATGTAACAGAATATTTTTTTTTAATCACTGTTGGACACACGAGTGGGTTAGACATGGATGGGGACACACTGGTACAAAAGACATATTGCTTACATACACAACTGTCATTATGGTGGCTGAATTCATGGTCAAATGAATGCTGGCACCACAATGATGGTACATTCACACCTTTCAACTGTGTCAATGTGTGCACATTGCCAGGAGACCTGTACCTGTCATGTTGTGCTGCGTGTCTGCGTGTGAATCAGTACATGCATGAGTGTGTGCAATGCGATTGGCTGGTTGAGGTGGAGGGAGCTGAGTGGGTGAAGTGGTCATGTCTGTATATGTGTCACTTGTGTGTGAGACTGATGTTGTTATGTATGATGTGTTGCCGTGTGACACATTCAGGTGAGTGTGGTTGTTGTGTGGCAGATGCTGTGATGTGTGTAGTTGTATGTGTGTGTTTGTGTAGATAGTGTGAGGTTGTGTTGGGGTGTATGGGTGCTGTGTCAATGGTGTGTGTGTTGTGGCATGATGTATGTAAATGTGTGTTTTCGGCATGTACGGGTTGTGTTGTGTTGAAATGTCAATATGGCATTGTGTGCATGTGTTGTGTTGTGTAGTGTGTAGTGCAGGGGTACACATGCAGCTAAGGGACAGTGTGTGTTGTGTCACTTACCACTGTTCCATAGCCCCTGACATTGTACGAAGTTTATTGAGTTCCGCCACCATCTCCCTCTGTCAACAATTTGTCGCCATTCAATCCGCTTGCAGAACTGTAGCATCTAAATGCTGCAGGCAGTAAACAGTTGGATTGACGATCTTTTCAGTCCGTCATCAACGCGGCTTGGCGGTGCGACCGCCAAGATATAAATCAGGCACATAGTAAATAATTAACAAGAAAGTGTATGTACAATTGCTCAAATGTAAAAAAGTGATCACTGAAAGCTACAGAAGAGGAGCATACTGCCCGACTAAAAGGATCAAGTGAAAATAGCGGCGGTAGACAGAATATGTGAATAAAACAAGTTAACGGTGCGTCTTGTAATGAGTTGATCAAGGTGGAATCCATAAGCTCTTTAGAGAAAATTTATTTTAGAAAAAGTATTTACGCCTGTACCTGTCAAAGTGTTTTGATCCCAGCAAAAGTCATGAGGTCATCATCAGGTGAAACGAAGTGAGAGAGCACTTTATCAATCCTTTGTCACTGAGAAGGAAATAATAGACAATCAATGGTATGTAATTATGTGAATTAAACTTAATTATCGTATGGTCTCCACATGTGGTACATACTTAAGTAATTCAAGTGGGGTGCGGAGGGTCGCTATAAAACAGTAAATGGAATGTAGACATGAGATAATTTAGAGGAGTGTGTAGAAAAAACTGCAAACTCCAGGTGACATGTGCCTAGGTGTACAGACATGTAACCAACCCACACATGCAGGGCAATACTTACATGCCCCAATTTTTGGAGGGTAAACTGGCTGAAGCCTCAGGTCCTGAAAAATAAAGGGAGACTCATTAAGGAAATTAGAAACACATTTGGGGGGTCATTCTGACCCCGGCGGTCTAAGACCGCCGGGGCCAGGGTCGGCGGGAGCACCGCCGACAGGCCAGCGGTGCCCTGCAGGGCATTCTGACCGCGGCGGTTCAGCCGCGGTCAGAAGAGGCAAACCGGCGGTCTCCCGCCGGTTTACCGCTGCCCTTAGAGTCCCCCATGGCGGCGCAGCTTGCTGCGCCGCCATGGGGGATTCTGACACCCCCTACCGCCATCCTGTTCCTGGCGGTTCGCCCGCCAGGAACAGGATGGCGGTAGGGGGTGCCGCGGGGCCCCCGTAAGAGGGCCCCGCAAAGTATTTCAGTGTCTGCTAAGCAGACACTGAAATACGCGACGGGTGCAAACTGCACCCGTCGCACCCCTGCAACTACGCCGGCTCAATTCTGAGCCGGCGTCCTCGTTGCAGGGGCATTTCCTCTGGGCCGGCGGGCGCTCTTTTGGAGAGCGCCCGCCGGCCCAGAGGAAATGTCTAAATGGCCGCCGCGGTCTTTTGACCGCGGTGCGGTCATTCAGCGGCGGTACCTTGGCGGACGGCCTCCGCCGTCCGCCAGGGTCAAAATCAGGCCCTTGGTGTGTAAAAGCAGGAACATCCATGTAAATTACACATACTAGTTCTCCAAGTCTGGCATTAGGAGGACAGCAGCAACACAAAAGGATGATGGATAGAATGCTATAACTTTTCAACCTCTCCCCCCCCAGTCACAGATCTGGATTAAATCCATTGTTCTTTTTCTCACCATGCCACCACAGTTTGGACCCAGGCATACGCAAATCAGACTTCACCGTGCTTCCCATGGGAACAATCCAGCCCGAACTGCCCGGCAAGGTTATCCCTGGACCGGAAACAAGCATCCTAGGACTGGTTTCAGGGTACCACAATAAAAATGTGGTGCACTTTTTTTGTATTATTAACCAATGTCCAAAATAAAGTTTCAAAGAAAAAAGGAAAGATATTTACTTGTAGGTGTTGTTAAGAAGAGACGAATTCCAGGAAAATTAATCTGCAGGGATCCAACAAAGTTAATCTTGGGCATGTTGATATGAGAAGCTCAATAATAATCCTGGAACCAAGGGTTCCCAGTGAGCCCCAGTAAGTTAATTCAGGACCCACCGGAGTATTAGTTACTAAATATTAATAATACTTAATACGGTTTTACAGAAGAGCCGTTTGACAAGACAGAATGCCATCATCAGAATAGTCAATGAAGAGACCTGGTTATATTAATATCTAAAGAATTAAAAATATGTGGACAGGTGATTATTTTTTTAAATACCTCCATGCTTATGAGAATTGATCATGAAGTGGAAAGTAGTAACCAATATCTTGAGTAAAGCTTTGGAAAACACACAAGCTATTGCTGGATTCAAAGGCCCTGTTTTGAATAATCTTGCTTCATACACGCAACTTCTGGAGTGCATCATAAATATGACTTGTCCTTACATTATATGTAGCGGTTTCAATGGTGTTCTGGGGCTAGACATCGATAGAACATCAAACATCAGCCAAGTCTTAAAAATATTAGTTTCCACATCAGATCTTCGAGCCATCCTTGGATGAATTCACATAATTGTCATTACAAATCATGAAGGAAAACCACAAATGTGATGCTTTGCCATTCCCCATGACCTTAATAATGTCTATAAGGCACATCAAATAACTTTGTGCCACCATCCATGCGATAGATCCCTATCCATGGGATAAACTCTGGAGAAAGAAATCCCAAAAGATGAAAATTTAAAAATATTTCTCAGTAGAAATACCAGGTGATATAGGACTTCTAATTAAGACAGTGCGAGCTGTAATCTTGTTTGACATAAACCATACCTAGGGAGTTTCCTGTCCGTTATGTGGCAAAAGCGATAAAGACATGGAGTTCAAAAATTGAGGTATTAGAAAATCTGCATATAAATAAATATGTTAAAGCAGGAAAAAGACCATGTCAACAAATAATCTCTAAAGGAAACTGACTCTAATATCAATCAAACAAGAAGAGGCTAACTTGAAAAAGGGTGTAACCATTTAATGAAAATAATTGTGTAAGAAAGTGGATTACAAGTAATAAATTCACCAATGTTTTAAGTCTAACCTAAGGTTTCAATATTTTAAATCTGAGCTCAACCCCTGTAGCTGATGCAGAGAGTCGACAGTCTTAACTTAGAAAAATGTATAAAGTATTTAGGAATACCAAAACAGTTAAAATGCAATAAACTAAGAATCATAATAAAACTATGTAAATAGAGAAATATTTAATAAACAAAATGAAACCGAATGAAAAAATATCCAGTAAAGACATAAGGTAAAATGTACCAAGCAAATGTAAAGCGCCAATCAGTGATCACTGTTAGCAATTCACCGGGACCTTGGCATGATTTCAGGTTTTACATGATGGAGCGCAATCAGATTTACCAAGAAGGTCTGTTCTGGTCATGACTTCTTCACAAACGTCCAGCGGCTCAATATGGTGAAGACGGATAGACAATGAGCAAGTTCCACTGAAGCTATTTGTTTTGGTTGGAAAACCTCTGAATAGGAAAAGTCAAATGGTGTGCCCAGAGAAGTCATCTTGACTGCCAAATACTTTTGGCATTTTTTCCCAGTCAACATTTCTACCTTTAGATTTAGTCTCTTTTTTGGAGCTCGGATTCCATAGTGGGGTAAGGCAGCATGCTGTCTTTTGGAAGGTCGCACCAAAGTTACATAGGCTTGCCTCGAAGGTTCACTCAACTGAATGTTTAGGAGGCAAAAAGCTCAGAGACAGACCAACCTGATTTTTTCACCCAGCAAATTTGCCCCATCGGTGGTTTGACTTAGGTAGTTTATTGTGGTCCTCTGGAGGTCTGGAATTCCAATAATGTTCTTAAGTCCAAAGATGTCAGAATGCATCCTTTTAGACAACACTAAAGTGCCCAGGACCTCAGGGACAGCAGTTAGGGATCAGTACTCAGTCCAGGAGAGGCCACTTGCAGGGTCCAGTCCTCCTCCAGTTGCAATGGTTCACTGTTCATTCTTGCAAAAAAGGCCTCTTGCAGTATTTCATGTGCCTATATCCTCACAAGAGGTCACTTGATACTTGGAGTCCACTTCTCTGTCCTGGATACAAGTGTGGACAGGTCCAGCCCTTCAGGTCTCCTCACTGGTCTCACACAACAGGTGGAGTTCTTCATTTGTTCTTGCACAGGTCCAGAGAGTGTTCTGAGGATGGGTGGAGTTTAATCCTTGAAATTCTCTGACTTTCTGGGGGAAACCCTACCCACTCTTCAAGCACATCCAGTTTGCCTCACTGTGACCTTTCCCAGAGTGCACTATTCTGAGTGAAATCCAAGCCGGCTCAGGCCTTCTGCCCTTAGAGAGAGCTTGGATGCCAGTCAGGAGTGTGTTTATGAAAATGAGTAGTTTCTCCTCCAAAGCTACACAGAACTGGTTCTGAGATCAGCTAACACTCCCACCCTCCACTGAGACAGAGCCAGGCTGACAACTATGGTGGTCATTACAACCTCAGCGGTCTTTTTACAAGACCGCCGAGGGACCGCCGTGCGGAAGACCTCCAGTAGTGGCCGTTTGCCGCTCGGCGTATTATGACTGTTGGCTGCTCTACGTCCTTTTTCCTACGGAGAGCTGCCAACCGCCATACTGGGGGGTGGCGGGGAAGTGGAGGTTGCTCCACCTTCACCGCCACGCCAACAGAACACCGCCCACCGAATCACGTCCTGTGATTCGGCGTGGCAGTGTTCTGTTGGCGGTGTGGTGTCGGCGGAGCGGCCCCCATGGCTCCCATCCCTTCCCGGAGGATCGACAGGACAGGTAAGTCGATCGTCTGTTAGGGGAAGGGGTGAGGGGGTGTTGTGTGGGTGCATGGGGGTGTGCGTCTGTGTATGTAGAGGGGGTGTGTAAGTGCATGTATGCTTGCGGGGGTGTTGCGTGTTGTGGGAATGAGTGCATGTATGTCTGTGGGTATGTCTGTATGGATGTGTGCGTGTATGTTTGTATGTGGGTGTGCTTGTCTGACTGTGTGTGTGGATGTAGGCATGTATGTCGGTGTGTGTGCGTGTGTGTGTTGGTGGTGCCTGCGTGCGTGTCGTGTGTGAGTTCTGTGATGTTGGGGGTCGGGGTGGGGAGGGGGGCCCTGCCACCTTTGGGGGGTGGCAGGGGTGATGGGGGGTGTAGGGGAGGGAGTTGGGGGGTGGGGGGTGGGGGAGACCCCTATCAGTGCCAGGGAAGGAATTCCCTGGCACTGATAGTGCTTACCACCATGGATTTCATGGCGGTTCCAACCGCAGGAAATCCACGGCGGTAAGCCGGGTCAAAATACTGCCAGCAGTATAGTGACGGCCGCCGGGCTGGAGACCCAGGTCTCCACCCCGGCGGGCGGAACTGAGAACCGGCGGATGACCATGGCGGTAACCGCCATGGTCATAATACAAAAAAAAAGACCGCCAGCCTGTTGGCGGTCTTACCGCCGCTTCTTCGCCTTCCGCCAGGGTCATAATGACCCCCTATGTGTCCTGGGATGAAAGAGTTTCCCCCTCTAAGGCCTCAGCTTATACTACTCTATGAATGGGCAGGCCTATCTTCTGCTTCTTTCAAGAGTGCAAAGTGGTTATATGCCTAGCACATCCCATGACAGACCTAGTTCTTACTTTCACCAGACCTAAGCCATTGTCCTGTTGTGGGAGCAGTTTTTACACCGTATTATGGTTAAACTCTGGTACGCTGCTGGTAGGCTAATGCAGATTAGCCTCCAGGAGCTTTGTCGCGTAGGCTCTCATTATCTTAATGAGACTACTGGATTTCGAGCAACACGATCGTCCATGATGTGTGGGACTGAGTCTAGCCCACGGTAGATGACGCTTGTCACTCCAAATCCGGGTTTTGCTCCGGCTAACCAGCAGTGCCTCATCTCTCCCAAATGGTAGAGCCAATTGGGCAGCCGAGCGCATGACATCTCAGTACTTCTCAGGGAAGTCGTGGTCACTCAGGACACAACCGGTTCTCTCATACACAGTGCGGTCTCATATATAAATGACAATAAAGGCAGTATAAGTTTTAAGGATTGGTTTAATAAAACGACTGCATTTTGGATAACAAAGCGTGAGCTGCAATAACCAGAACTACACAACCCAATAATATTAAAATAGTAACGATGAGAGTGAAGCACAAGAATAAGGCTATTATAGTGCTGCTAGATTATTCTCTCTCTAAGTTATAGTTCGAGCACAGCATGTTAAGCTCTAGGCCTGCCTTTCAGGTTCCCTCGGGAGGACATCAACCCTAATGCCTGAGCAAAGGCCTGTAATCTGCATCAGCATCTGCAACAGGGCATTCAGCATACAGTTGTGGTTCCCTGGCTGGAATCTCCCTCTTGACGTGTACTAGGACTAGAAAGTGTTTTTATAACTAACACCCAGATGTTCTAAGAAAATGTCCCTACGTAAGGATGTGTGTTTTCTATGAATGCTGGAGACTAAACTTCTACCACGTTTACCAGCAATGTACCAGACTGTATCCTTGACTGAAGCACAGGGCAATCAAGAATGCATTATTTGAGAACACAGTGCTGAACTAAGCTAAACAGTGTGATAGAAGAAATTAAAACAAGACCGTAAAAACTGGTTATTGTAATATAACAGTGCGAAGCTAAATAAAATATATCTAGGGCAAAGTGCACAGCGGCCTAGTATATTAAACTAACTTGCATTGGGCTATACTTAAAATGGCTACACAACACCCTCCCCTTTGATGGTAGAAAGTGGTTCAAGCCAAAGCTAAAATGCCCTAACCTAAACTATATTTAAAATCCTACTTAATTTTGACAAGTTAAGAGTTCACAAAAGCATACTACTTGACAATTTATAAGTGAGCATGTGGCTTAGTGCCAAATAAAAAAAAAAAAACGTCTATTTTAAACAGTTTTCGAATTAATCACTAGAGATGGAACGGAGGAGATCATCTACATCGTCAGATGACATAACCGGTAAGTCCACGCCAAAAACGACCAAGGAGCACGTGTGTTCCATAGCCCCAGTATCAATCAAGGTGGCATCCCGCCTAGTGCCCATTAACCGCTTCTGTGCCTTGGACGAGATGATCTCGTCCAAGGCTACAGTTCCCCTGTGCCTTGGACGAGATCATCTCGTCCTAGGCACAGGGGAACTTGGGGGCACGCTAGCGCGCCCCCCGTGCACCCCCCTTCCCCCCCCAGGCGGGGATGGAAGGGGAAGACCTTCCCCTTCCACCCCCGCCCCCCCCACGGCAATCCGATGACGTCAGCGCGCGCACAGCGTGCTGACGTCATCTAGTGTTGCCGGCGCGCTGGAAGCCATTTGCTTCCAGCGCGTCTTCGGAGCAGGAGCTCAAAGGTGAGTCCTCTCCGTTTTTGGGGGGCGGAGGGGTTGAGAAAACAGACACGGTGGGAAAGGAAAGGGTTTTTCCTTTCCCCCTGTGTCTGTTTTCTCAAGATTCCTGCTCCACGATCACGGGCAGAGCCCGCGATCGTGGAGCAGGAATCTCCACTAGCCACCAGGGATTTTCTTTGTGCCTAAATTTGGGGGCGACCCCTTGGGCAAGGGTCGCCCCCCCGGGGGCTATTTTTATTTGGATTTCGCCCCCCCCTGGGGGCAGATCGGCCGTTTTTTCGGCGGATCTGCCCCCGGGGGGGGGGCGAAAACCACTAGACACCAGGGATATCTTTTTTTATGTGTGTTTTTGGGGGCGACCCCTTGGGCAAGGGTCGCCCCCCCCGGGGGCAATTTTTATTTGTATTTCGCCCCCCCCTGGGGGCAGATCCGCCGCTTTTTTCTTTTTAGTGGGATATCATTGGTGATTGCAGAGTAGTTGCTTGGTGAGTAGCTATTTCAGGCAACTGTGTGGTATAGTTTTTTGTAGTACATAACTCTTTGTGATAAAGCTACACTTTGTTTATTACTTATTTTAGTGCTAGTTGTTGTTGGCAATCCATTTGTTGTTAGGATCATGGCTAGCCGCAAAGTGACCGCTCAGCAGGTTGTTCGCATGCTCTTTGAGTCGTCTTCAGACCATGATTACGACACTGACTCTGCATCTGAGGCAGAGGAGGAAGCAGGAGATTCTGGAAGTGAGTTTTCTGTCCGAGAGTATTCTTCTGATGAGGAAGCTACTCTCAGTGCAGATGAAGGGCCTGTGTTAGAGGAGGACATTGATGTGCCAAGAGTGCAGCAGCCTGGGGCTGCAGGGTTTCCCATTGGAAGACCTGACACCTGGATTGCCCCAAACATGGAGCAGCCACAGTTACCTGCATTTACTGGTCTCCCAGGGTGTAGAGTTAATACGGAAAACTTTCTGCCTGTCCTTTTCTTTTACTTGTTTATGGACGATGTATTTTTGGAAGAGATTGTGGAGCAGACAAATGTGTATGCAGAGCAATATTTGCGGGACAACGCTGCCAGACTTAAGCCTCAGTCTAGAGCTACTCATTGGGTTCCCACATATCTGGAAGAGATGAAAAGGTTTTTAGGTTTGTCTTTTTTGATGGGGTTGATCAGGAAGCCGTCACTGGCTTCTTATTGGTCTTCTAGTCCCTTGATGGCAACTGCTATATTTCCTGCAACTGTGAAACGTAATCGGTATTTGCTTCTTCTTCGTATGCTGCATTTTGTAGACAATGCTTTAGCCTTGCCACGAGATCACCCTGATTGTGACCGCCTTTTTAAGATTAGGCCTGTCCTTGATCATTTTGTGGATCGGTTTTCAGAGGTCTATGTCCCAGGCAAAGAGATAAGTGTGGACGAGTCTTTGGTCCTTTTCAAGGGGCGTTTAGTTTTTAAGCAGTACATTCCTAGTAAGAGGGCACGGTATGGGATTAAATTGTATCTGCTGTCAGAAAGCAGTACAGGATATGTGTATAATTTCCGGGTCTACACTGGTAGGGATTCCAGTATTGACCCTCCTGGTTGTCCGGCCACTTTTGGAGTTAGCGAAAAAATTGTGTGGGAACTTGCTAGACGGCTGTTTAACAAAGGTCACCATTTGTACGTAGATAATTTCTACACTGGAGTACAGTTGTTCAAGGAGTTGTTTAGGGTGGACACTGTTGCTTGTGGCACAATCCGTTCTAACCGGAAAGGCTATCCAAGGGAGCTTGTCTGTAAAAAACTTGAGAGGGGACAGTGCAGTGCCTTGCGGAATAATGAGCTGCTAGCTCTGAAATTTTCAGACAGGAGGGATGTGTACATGCTATCGACCATCCATGATGAGAGTACTTCCCCTGTGGCTGTTTGGGGTCAGGTTGCGGAAGTGCGCAAACCTGCGTGCATTTTGGACTACAATAGGCACATGGGTGGTGTTGATAGAGTAGATCAGAGGTTAGAACCTTACACTGCTCTTCGTAAGTCATATGTGTGGTATAAAAAGTTGGCCCTACATTTATTTCATTTGGCAACTTTTAATGCCTTTATTGTATACAAGGATTGTTCACCCGAGTCAAGGATGACATTTGTTAAATTTCAGGAGTCGGTGATAGAAAGCCTTATTGTGGTGGAACCGGCAAGAGTTCCTAGAGAAGAAGTGGTGGAGGTTGTGGCAAGATTGAAAGATCAGCACTTTCCAGATCACATTCCTCCCACTCCCAAAAAAGACATGCCCACAAAGAAATGTAGAGTATGTGCCCGGAGATTAATCCGGAGGGAGAGCCGGATGTACTGCCCTGAATGCCCTTCAAAGCCTGGGCTGTGTGTTCCCGGCTGTTACAGAAGTTACCATACCCAAAAAAAATTCTGGGAAATACCTTGAGCGTAAGCTGTCTGTTTTATATTTTCATATGTTTCACGGTTGGCATCTGTTGTGTATTTAGTTAGAGCTTTTGTGTTTGTAGTTTTGTGCTTATTTTATAATTAGTAGTTTCTTTGTTGTTTATAAATAAAAAAAAGTGATTGCGGTGTGCGTGGGGTGGCGCTTGGCTGGCGGTGTGCGTGGGGTGGCGCTTGGCTGGCGGTGTGCGTGGGGTGGCGCTTGGCTGGCGGTGTGCTTGGGGTGGCGCTTGGCTGGCGGTGTGCGTGGGGTGGCGCTTGGCTGGCGGTGTGCTTGGGGGGGCGCTTGGCTGGCGGTGCCAGCCGAACGGCAGTCCACACTCCCATCAGCTGGTGTGATTCTTGTATCAGGCATGTGGGCGTATGTAAGTGATGGGCCCTTGAGTGGCGCGGTCTGTCGATGTGAGTGTTGTAATGTGCTGGGCCCGTGGCTGGCGGTGTGAATGGTCTTGTGCGTGTCATGTATGAAAGGTGTGTGAATGGCCTGTAAAGCGGTTGGTGCCTTGTCGCGGCTTTACAGCTCACGAGCTGTGAGTCATTGGTTCACTTTTTTGCCTTTTAGTTATTAGCAGTGCATTTCATTTTTGTGAAATCTCTTGTTAATAAAATTTGATCCACTGAACCATCACTCACCCTCGTGCCAAATCCAACCAGTATGTGTTGTAAAAAAAGACAAAACCTGCTCCGCTGTAATCAGGCGTCGCAGCACACCTGTGACACGCTAGGTGCGTCGGGTGGGACCCCGATGATGAAGCATGCCACCAACTTGGTTGGTGGGTGAGGGGTCTTCTTCACATAACCTAAGTGTGTTTCTTTTCACAATTTTAATGTTTGGCACATCACGGACGTATGTGCACACATCAAAGTGATATATTCCAAAAATGCCTGTGTTTGGGGGGGAGGGCCCACCTATGTTTTTGGTCCAGGGTGCGGCTGTCATGTAGGGAAACCTACAAAACCCAGAATTTTTTTTAAAATAGGCACCCCAAGGAGTCCAGGGAGGTGTGGCTTGCGTGGCTGCCCCAACTATCCCTTCTATCCCTTCAGGTTTTGGGCCTTATTCTGTTGCAGGCACCTGGCCCACCCACGCAAGTGAGGAATCATTTTTATCGGGAGACTTGGGGGAACGCTGGGTGGAAGGAAATTTGTAGCTCCTCTCAGATTCCAGAACTTTCTGCCACAGAAATGTGAGGGACATGTGTTTTTTTTTGCCAAATTTTGAGGTTTGCAAAGGATTCTGGGTAACAGAACCTGGTCCGAGCCCCGCAAGTCAGCCCTCCTTGGATTCCCCTAGGTCTCTAGTTTTCAGAAATGCACAGGTTTGGTAGGTTTCCCTAGGTGCCGGCTGAGCTAGAGGCCAAAATCTACAGGTAGGCACTTCGCAAAAAACACCTCTGTTTTTTCCCAAAATTTAGGATGTGTCCACGTTGCGCTTTGGGGCGTTTCCTGTCGCCGGCGCTAGGCCTACCCACGCAAGTGAGGTATCATTTTTATCGGGAGACTTGGGGGAACGCTGGGTGGAAGGAAATTTGTAGCTCCTCTCAGATTCCAGAACTTTCTGCCACAGAAATGTGAGGGACATGTGTTTTTTTAGCCAAATTTTGAGGTTTGCAAAGGATTCTGGGTAACAGAACCTGGTCCGAGCCCCGCAAGTCAGCCCTCCTTGGATTCCCCTAGGTCTCTAGTTTTCAGAAATGCACAGGTTTGGTAGGTTTCCCTAGGTGCCGGCTGAGCTAGAGGCCAAAATCCACAGGTAGGCACTTCGCAAAAAAACACCTCTGTTTTTTTCCAAAATTTAGGATGTGTCCACGTTGCGCTTTGGGGCGTTTCCTGTCGCCGGCGCTAGGCCTACCCACGCAAGTGAGGTATCATTTTTATCGGGAGACTTGGGGGAACGCTGGGTGGAAGGAAATTTGTAGCTCCTCTCAGATTCCAGAACTTTCTGCCACAGAAATGTGAGGGACATGTGTTTTTTTAGCCAAAATTTGAGGTTTGCAAAGGATTCTGGGTAACAAAACCTGGTCCGAGCCCCGCAAGTCAGCCCTCCTTGGATTCCCCTAGGTGTCTAGTTTTCAGAAATGCACAGGTTTGGTAGGTTTCCCTAGGTGCCGGCTGAGCTAGAGGCCAAAATCCACAGGTAGGCACTTCGCAAAAAAACACCTCTGTTTTTTTCCAAAATTTAGGATGTGTCCACGTTGCGCTTTGGGGCGTTTCCTGTCGCCGGCGCTAGGCCTACCCACGCAAGTGAGGTATCATTTTTATCGGGAGACTTGGGGGAACGCTGGGTGGAAGGAAATTTGTAGCTCCTCTCAGATTCCAGAACTTTCTGCCACAGAAATGTGAGGGACATGTGTTTTTTTAGCCAAATTTTGAGGTTTGCAAAGGATTCTGGGTAACAGAACCTGGTCCGAGCCCCGCAAGTCAGCCCTCCTTGGATTCCCCTAGGTCTCTAGTTTTCAGAAATGCACAGGTTTGGTAGGTTTCCCTAGGTGCCGGCTGAGCTAGAGGCCAAAATCCACAGGAAGGCACTTCGCAAAAAACACCTCTGTTTTTTTCCAAAATTTAGGATGTGTCCACGTTGCGCTTTGGGGCGTGTCCTGTCGCCGGCGCTAGGCCTACCCACGCAAGTGAGGTATCATTTTTATCGGGAGACTTGGGGGAACGCTGGGTGGAAGGAAATTTGTAGCTCCTCTCAGATTCCAGAACTTTCTGCCACAGAAATGTGAGGGACATGTGTTTTTTTAGCCAAATTTTGAGGTTTGCAAAGGATTCTGGGTAACAGAACCTGGTCCGAGCCCCGCAAGTCAGCCCTCCTTGGATTCCCCTAGGTCTCTAGTTTTCAGAAATGCACAGGTTTCGTAGGTTTCCCTAGGTGCCGGCTGAGCTAGAGGCCAAAATCTACAGGTAGGCACTTCGCAAAAAACACCTCTGTTTTTTTCCAAAATTTAGGATGTGTCCACGTTGCGCTTTGGGGCGTTTCCTGTCGCCGGCGCTAGGCCTACAAACGCAAGTGAGGTATCATTTTTATCGGGAGACTTGGGGGAACGCTGGGTGGAAGGAAATTTGTAGCTCCTCTCAGATTCCAGAACTTTCTGCCACAGAAATGTGAGGGACATATGTTTTTTAGCCAAATTTTGAGGTTTGCAAAGGATTCTGGGTAACAGAACCTGATCCGAGCCCCGCAAGTCAGCCCTCCTTGGATTCCCCTAGGTCTCTAGTTTTCAGAAATGCACAGGTTTCGTAGGTTTCCCTAGGTGCCGGCTGAGCTAGAGGCCAAAATCTACAGGTAGGCACTTCGCAAAAAACACCTCTGTTTTTTTCCAAAATTTAGGATGTGTCCACGTTGCGCTTTGGGGCGTGTCCTGTCGCCGGCGCTAGGCCTACCCACGCAAGTGAGGTATCATTTTTATCGGGAGACTTGGGGGAACGCTGGGTGGAAGGAAATTTGTAGCTCCTCTCAGATTCCAGAACTTTCTGCCACAGAAATGTGAGGGACATGTGTTTTTTTAGCCAAATTTTGAGGTTTGCAAAGGATTCTGGGTAACAGAACCTGGTCCGAGCCCCGCAAGTCAGCCCTCCTTGGATTCCCCTAGGTCTCTAGTTTTCAGAAATGCACAGGTTTTGTAGGTTTCCCTAGGTGCCGGCTGAGCTAGAGGCCAAAATCTACAGGTAGGCACTTCGCAAAAAACACCTCTGTTTTTTTCCAAAATTTAGGATGTGTCCACGTTGCGCTTTGGGGCGTTTCCTGTCGCCGGCGCTAAGCCTACCCACGCAAGTGAGGTATCATTTTTATCGGGAGACTTGGGGGAACGCTGGGTGGAAGGAAATTTGTAGCTCCTCTCAGATTCCAGAACTTTCTGCCACAGAAATGTGAGGGACATATGTTTTTTTAGCCAAATTTTGAGGTTTGCAAAGGATTCTGGGTAACAGAACCTGATCCGAGCCCCGCAAGTCACCCCTCCTTGGATTCCCCTAGGTCTCTAGTTTTCAGAAATGCACAGGTTTGGTAGGTTTCCCTAGGTGCCGGCTGAGCTAGAGGCCAAAATCTACAGGTAGGCACTTCGCAAAAAACACCTCTGTTTTTTTCCAAAATTTAGGATGTGTCCACGTTGCGCTTTGGGCTGTTTCCTGTCGCCAGCGCTAGGCCTACCCACGCAAGTGAGGTATAATTTTTATTGGGAGACTTGGGGGAACGCTGGGTGGAAGGAAATTTGTAGCTCCTCTCAGATTCCAGAACTTTCTGCCACAGAAATGTGAGGAACATGTGTTTTTTTAGCAAAATTTTGAGGTTTGCAAAGGATTCTGGGTAACAGAACCTGGTCCGAGCCCCGCAAGTCACCCCTCCTTGGATTCCCCTAGGTCTCTAGTTTTCAGAAATGCACAGGTTTGGTAGGTTTCCCTAGGTGCCGGCTGAGCTAGAGGCCAAAATCTACAGGTAGGCACTTCGCAAAAAAACACCTCTGTTTTCTCCCAAAATTTTGGATGTGTCCACGTTGCGCTTTGGGGCGTTTCCTGTCGCGGGCGCTAGGCCTACCCACACAAGTGAGGTATCATTTTTATCGGGAGACTTGGGGGAACATAGATTAGCAAAACAAGTGCTATTGCCCCTTGTCTTTCTCTACATTTTTTCCTTCCAAATATAGGAGAGTGTGTAAAAAAGACATCTATTTGAGAAATTCCCTATAATTCACATGCTTGTATGGTCACCCCGGAATTCAGAGATGTGCAAATAACCACTGCTCCTCAGCACCTTATCTTGTGCCCTTTTTGGAAATGCAAAGGTTTTCTTGATAGCAATTTTTTACTCTTTATATTTCAGCAAATGAATTGCTGTATACCCGGTATAGAATGAAAATGCACTGCAGGGTGCAGCTCATTTATTGGCTCTGGGTTCCTCGGGTTCTTGATGAACCTACAAGCCCTATATATCCCCGCAACCGTAGGAGTCCAGCAGACGTAACGGTATATTGCTTTCCATGATCTGACATTGCAGGGAAAAGTTACAGAGTAAAACGTAGAGAAAAATTTATGTTTTTTTCACCTCAATTTCAATATTTTTCTTTTTCAGCTGTTATTTTCTGTAGGAAACCCTTGTAGGATCTACACAAATGACCCCTTGCTGAATTCATAATTTTGTCTACTTTTCAGAAATGGTTAGGTTTCTGGGATCCAGCATTGGTTTCATGCCCATTCCTGTCACTGACTGGAAGGAGGCTGAAAGCACAAAAAATTGCAAAAATGGGGTATGCCCCAGTAAAATGCCAAAATTGTGTTGAAAAATTGGGTTTTCTGATTCAAGTCTGCCTGTTCCTGAAAGCTAGGAAGCTGCTGAGTTTAGCACTACAAACCCTTTGTTGATGCCATTTTCAGGGGGAAATCCACAAGCCTTCTTCTGCAGCCACTTTTTCCATTTTTTTAAAAAAAAACAAAATTTTCACTGTATTTTGGCCAATTTCTTGGCCTCCTTCAAGGGAACCCACAAAGTCTGGGTACCTCTAGAATCCGTAGGATGTTGGAAAAAAAGGACGCAAATTTGGCTTGGTTAGCTTATGTGGACAAAAAGTTATGAGGGCCTAAGCGCGAACTGCCCCAAATAGGCAAAAAAAGGCCTGGCACAGGAGGGGGAAAAGGCCTGGCAGCGAAGGGGTTAACAAGTTGATGGTAACCTCCTCCAGGAAGGGTAGCTCGTAATCAGCTTCTCTTAGCAAACACAGCCACCGTGCGCATGTCTGGTAATGAACCCTCAACAAGAACATCAACAGATCAGCATCAATCACTGAGGGGCGTTGCTGTGAAAGACAAACTTCTAGTGCATGTTCAAAAGACCACCAACGGCACAGGAACACGGGCTGCACACAATCCAAAACCGGTCTGAATGACAAAGACCAGACACACCCCAAATGTTCCAGGAGTGTTGCTCCAAACTGCTGCATCATGCGTTCCCGACACAGCTGCGCTGATGGGAGCACCTTCATTTGTCCTTGTTGCGGCGGGACAGCCATTGCGGAAAAACAACAGCAACAGCAAAATGCTGGCTAATAAAGCCAAAGTTAGTGTAAATCCCCCAAAAATACTTCCGAAAATTGAGTGAATAGCTGAAGGTATCAAACCGAATATAGAGGAAAAGGTGTGAACAAAACCAATACCAACAGCTTTGAAAAAATGTGCTACTCCAGCCGTGCTGGACGCATTAAATATACGCCCCACGAGTTCACCAAAGTGTCTCAGAAAGTTCGTATTTAACAGGGACTGTATTTCTGCCGATGACCTTGCCACTTGAAGTGCATAGGTCTCGCGTACAGATGTAAGGGCCACATGCTTCTGGAACAATAAAGCCTTCAGTCTACTTAACTTGTCAAAATTCACCTTGGAAGTAGCAATGTGAGGCCAGATATCAGCTACCTCTCTAAATTTAGTGGGGGGAAACAACACGTTCCCGCAGCATTTAATGACCTTAGAGACCGAAACAACGTAAACTATTCCGGTCCGCATAACACAACAGTCTTCACTATTGAGAAGGACGTAGCTGCCGTTTGAAAGCCCCTGGAACGTGCGTTTCATCAAGGGGACTGGAACTCCCTTCAGATAGCAAGCCAAGTTCACAACCGAGGCATTACACACCTCATGCAAGGACAGCTGCTTACAAATCATTGAATGGCTGACTGAAGTCTCGCATTCACTACCGCTAAGAAAGACCTCTTTCATGCCATTGAGGCATTTGTACAGGAAGGGAAGCTCCCACACCTCATGGATATAACTATTCTCGAACTTTTCATATCTGCCTACTGGAATGTGTTTCAAACAAGAAGTGAATTGTAATGTAGAAATAGGCAGATTAATAATCCTGTGTATTAACCACTTTGCCGAAGGAATCTCGGCCACGGTAAAAGGCAATCTTTCTATCTTTTCAATGTTAAGCATGACATAAGTCGCTTCCTTTTTAGCCATTAGTTATTGTTGTTGCGTCAAATTAAAGGAAAAAAATATTTCCCTGGCACTGATGTGCTGCCACGGAACGCAACCCGCCTTCAATGTCTGAAGTGTCCAACCCAACGGCATAATGGACCTGGTCTGACTCTGTCCATGATATAAAGAAGACATGTCAGATTGTATAATGTCTATAGCAGAAGAAACAATATTGTTAATTGTATGTATCCGGTCGGATAAGGTGTGAATCCCGTTATCCACAACAGCTAATGCCTTTTTCGAATTGTCCTGATCTATCTGCCTTAACCGGGCTGGAGCTTCTTGTTGGGAAAGTTTCCATATTTCATTGTATACCTCATACAAGAAACGCTTCCTACGTGGTACCTTTGGGCCTGACAAGAAATCTTGTAAGTCAGTGTTGTTAGACAGGAGACTGAGGTGTGTCTTAACCGCGTCTAGTGAGGATGATTTTATCCACTGTTGGCACAATTTTCCTACACTATAAATTGTAATTATGTCAGCATGTTCTGGTGATATATAGCGAGGGTCTGACCTACTCGTTTGGAAACCCCCCGAGGAGGTGACAAAATGTTGATGACACCCGTTGGTATCTATTGGCCACAATAACCACCCGCCTGCACGTGGCAGTGAAGCATTAAACGTACCATTCTGGACCCACTCATTGAGCTCATTTATAGTTGCATTCGTGTACTTTTGCCAGTTATCAAATTTTGCAGGGGCAAGTATACAAGGCATGTTTAATTCTCTAATTGTGGCTAAGCCTAAACAACTTGTTTGTTGTACCGTTTCATTTAAAAAGATCATTTGAACAGGGATAAGACATGCTCTAAACAATGTTTCTCTACCCTTGGTCTGCCAATTTTTTGTTCCCTAAACGCTTTTCAAATCAACATATTTTGATCAATATTCATAACCTTCAATTGATAACCGAGAAACAAAGGAGTCCAAATATATACATTTGGTGTTGGTCAATAACATATGTATATCCTTAGTAGGAGTTACCTTAAAATAATATGACTCAGCATTTTTTTTGACAATGCCCAGAAAAATACGCAAACTTTTCAGTATACGTTTTTGAACTCCCTTGCAGGGGAGTTGGACAATGTTCCCATTGCGTGTAATTAAATATCGTTTTTGGGCTGCTCGTTCTATGTATGAAGTGGTGCCCATAATAATTATAGCAAAACATATCACCATAATTTTCTTTAAACTGGTAAACATCTTTGTTTTCATAGACAGTATAATGTTGCAATTCTGTCATCATAGAATCAACTGTTTTCACATCCCAATCATCAGATACAATGTTTGGTATGACTATATCATTCATAGATAATTTTAACACATACGGTACTTGAATGATTTCCGTTGGACCATATATATCAAACATCACTTTGTCCCAAACAATCCCATCAGGAATTGCCACTGGTGAAATGTTCTCAAAGGATAAGTCTCTTCGAATCTTATGTGATGAAAAATGTGGTTTCAAAACCTCCTCCACCTGTGCAACCGTTGATCTCTCGGGAAGAAAATGACCATGTATTAACAAGAAAAAAGTAATGACAAAACCAATCCAAAGCAGAAAGGCTAGGACAGTCAAAGAAAGCCATACATAGTTCCATGGAAAAATTAAATATGTTTCTTTGAGCCAATGTAATAGCTTACGTGCACCTAGCCGATCAGCTGTCGAAGAGGCAAACGAGTCCGATAGACCGTTGTTGTAGTCGGCAAAGTAACCAGAGGCTGTTCGTGAAAATGGCGTAGCCGTGGCCAACGGTGGAGTTGGTGTTTCCTGTGGTAGTACACTATAGACAGCACCATCCGTCTGGCTAGTAGTCGTAGTGACTTGATAAAATGTTTCTAAATTGCTTGTTGTTAGTGAAACTAATGCAAGATCATCATCCACCCTCCCCAAGCTCGGAGAGGTATCAGTGTTTTTATAAAGAACTTGAGGCGGAACTTCTGCAGTAGTGAGAGGGATTCTGGAACCTCTTGGTCGGCTGTGCAGAATTGGCCACATGTTGTAGTTTGACATTGTCAATGGAAACAAAACGATTTTCTTATGCACCTGGCAACGGTGGTAGAATAACAGTTCTGGTACCGTGTATCCCCAACACAGGGACTGGTGCTCGATAAGAAGGGCCAAATTCTTTTTTCACTGCCACCTTTTCACGTACAAGATCTCTAACCCTGGGAATCTAGCCAGTAGATGTTACTGGCACATCCTTAATTCCTGTGGAGGCAGCACTTTTAGAAAAGTTATCTTCATTGAACTGCTGTAATTCCTGTAAAACAGTGACACGATCATTTATGTCAAAAGGTGTTTCTGATGCCTCCACACCAGGACCATCAATATCCGGAACAAACATTTGTGTTCCGAACACGCACTCATATGAAGTATGACCCCCCAGGGACCTTCTAGGCAGGTTACTTAGTGCTCTCTGAACTCCATATAGGTGGTTTACCTAAGACTCTGGCCATTAAGAATTGATTTATATTGCGGTTTAACCGCTCCACAACACTATTTCCTTCAGGATGAAATGGAGATGAGTACTGGAGTTGGACCCTCAACGAAGCCATGGTGTCCCTGAATGCCCTTGAGACAAAAGCAGGGCCCTGGTCCGAATAGAAAACCACAACTGCATATGTACCGACAAAGACTCGCAAATCTTTAATAACAGTCCGAGCGTCAGCCGAGCGTTGTTGCCACACCCACACAAATCTGGAGCAGGAATCAACAGCTACTAATATGTATTTGTATGCACTATCAGGTGTTAATGGACCACTATGGTCCAAGCACACACATTGTAATGGTCTATTGGAAATTAAGAGAGGTGTCTGCGGCGGGCACTTGGCCGTGGAAACTTTAATTTGTTGACAGTTGTCACAACAAAGGACATACTGCTTAGTCTCTTTATAGAGACAGGGCCACCAATAACGGGACTGTAAGAGTGAAATTGTAAACCGCCACGCCTGCATGTGCAGATGCCACCTCCTCATGCGCTGCTTTAATCAAATGAGGTCTTACATCTTTATTGGGGATGTCATGTATACCTACGCCTGGAATTTTAACTTCAGCGTTCAGCATACCTCCCATCAAGTATTGATATTTATTAGGAAATCCTTTAGGATAAAGTGTGCCATCAACCATAGCTTTTATGGCAGCCATAATGTATGTTCGAACGAGTCACTGCAGCTACAGTGGCAACTGCCACTGCTGACTATGCGGCTTCATCAGCCAGTGCATTTCCAGCAATGTGTATTCCAACGCACTGGTGTCCAAGTGTATGCACCACATGGACTTTGGGTAGCGTCTCTTTCAGGTCCGCTACCTTCCCCCTCAGGAGTCTGTGTTTTATGGTGTTGCCTTTTCAATCTCTGAACCCATTCAAACGCCAGTAATGCAGGTATTCATTAAAAGACTGGACGCAATAATATGAATCACAAACAATCAGTGTGAACTGTGTCGGATCCGTATGTTCTAGTGCCATCAGTAGAGCTTTTAGCTCAGCCAATTGTGCTGTACAATCCCCTAAGGTCTGTGTATAGGCACGTTGGGGACAGAATTTCTCCCCCTCAATATAGCCGCATACGATTGCGCATGCAGCAGAATATTGATGTTTAGTTCCTATCGCTGGTTGTGCAGAGCCATCGGTGTACATGATTGCATGATATTGATCAATAGGCAAGATGTCTGCTGGAACTGGATATTCTACTTCATATTGTAGAAATTCTTGAGTTTGTAATTTTGGGTCGAAAATGTAGTGTACATCAGTGGCTGTTAGAGACGTAGCCCATTGTATCCATCGTGGATGAAGTGCTTTTGCGTTCGGAACACTAGCTTTTGTAGCAACCTCTAGGTCTGGAATCGGAGAAACAACAATAATGCGTTTTCCTTGGGCAAGAGGTCTTTCTTTAATAACAGCCATCTGCAGAGCAGTGAGAATTTTGTCCATGGGTGCAAAGCGTTGTTTAGCAGCTGAATACAAAAGTGATTTGTATGCCATCGGGACTGTCTCACCTTCATTAAATGTTACATAAGTGAAACCAATGGCCCCAGCTTTTACCCTGATTACCAAATGTGTTTTATTGTCCCTCGTGTGTAAATGTTTTGCTGCTAGCATGTCTGTCTGTAAATCTCGAAGAGTGCGTGTATGTTCAACCATCCAGAATTTACTTGAGAAATTGGGACGTATTAAGTCATATAAAGGTTTTATGCGTGTTGCATAATCAGGAATGTATACCTAACAATGACTGAAGTTTTTTAATCGTATTTGGTGGTTGCAATTGTGCACATTTTTCTAAAAATTGTGGTGCTACTCTCTTCCCTTCACTCGACAGCTCATATACCAGAAACAGGACGCTGAGGAAGGCAATTTTTGACTTTTTAAAGTTAAATTTGTAGCAGAGTTCGGCAAACCCTACAACAATGCGGGCTACCCATCCTAAATGTTGTAGTAACTCATCATCCGTGAGCTATATATCGTCCACATATGACAATGCTTCAGGGTCTATCTTGTGTAAAATAGCAGTCACACGAGCCGCAAACAGTCCTGGGCTGTTCTTATAGCCCTGAGGCATACAAAATATTTTTTCTGGGAGCCTAGTGCGCTAAAGCTTGTTAAATTCCTGCTTTCAGGTGCTGTATTCTGGCAGAAGAACCCATTCGAGATATCTAAAGTTGTTTTGTATTTTTTCCGCACTATGTTGCTCATTAGTGCAGTGCTATGTGAGTTTTGTATTGCATATGTATGTGTATGTCCATTTAAATGTCTGTAGTCTAAGACTATTCTGTATGAATGGTCCGTCCTAGCTACAGGGAATAAGGGGTTATTCATCGGTGATACACAGGGTTCAATCACACCCTGGTATTCTAATTGCGTGAGTATCTCTCTCACCAGTGCCCTTGCTTCATGTTTTATGGGATACTGCGGTTGTGGCTGAGGTTCACTTTTAATGGGAATGAGATGGTATGGAGAGTCTCTATCCCACCCTACGTGAATTCTATATAACGCAGGTGCCTGTGCTAGAGCCCATTCTGTAGAATAGGACTCAGCAAGTTCCTCCGGAACAAGAGGCGAGAAGGAAGGTTCAGTAACCTCTTCTCCATATGGGCAGGTGCGGACAAAATCAGGTGGCCAATCTTGTTCGGCCAACAAGATGTCATATATTTTAACTACACAGTCCCAAAAGATTGCGTGTGTAGTGCATTCAATGTCTCCTTCCAGTGGTAGGGTTACTTTATACACCCTATTGGGTTTGGAGACACGCATGTCCGCTGTTTCTATTTGTATAAAGTCATCAGTTGCTTTCACCTCCAGATGCTCTAGAAGATTCTGGTGAACTGTTGTGACCTCTGCCGCACTGTCTAGGAGTGCTAGAGCCCAGTTCTTGTTCTTCAAGAGAACCCTCTTCCTGAGTGGTATGTCGAACTGAGACTGCTGCCACTTTTTTCTTTTTAAATTGTTGTTTTTGCTGTACAGGTTTCTCTTCCTTTTTAACAGAAACCTTCGAAGAGCGTTGTGATTCGTGTCTCGGTTTCACGTACTCTGTTCTCCGCTCTGATCGCCCACCTCTCTCATTTCTCTTTTCCGATGAGTCCTGAAAGGAAGGAGATTGGCGTGTATCAGTATATTGATATCAATCAGGTGTTTTTATATTCTCTCTCTTCCTGAGATTATATCTATTCTGTGGGGTCTCCCCTCGTGGAGATTCTCCCCTTTATTTTTTAGGTGTTTGTTGTTTTTTCTCCCAGCGTTTCTTTTTACCCTCAGGTAGCTGTTTAGTATTATCTTTATTAATTTTACCCTGAATTTGAGGTTTTTGTGGTCTAGCCGCTAGGCTATCTCAACCGATACTTGAATAAGTTTCCGCTATTATTTTAGGCAGCTCTCGTTCCTTATCTTGTTGCGAAATGTCACGGAGCTGCATGCGTACTGCGAGTGCAACTGCTTCCCCTTTAAGGTTACTTAGGATGATTGAAGAAACTGTGGCAAAATTGCCCATCAGTTGCATTCCTAAATCTAGGGGCTGAGCAGCCCCGAATTCATCTTGAATTTGTTTAAGCACTTCCGGTAGGTTGGCAAGTGTTGGTGTACCGTGTGCCGTTGTATAGAGCGCAGCAAATACCGTGCCCCATGTGTTACAGTGTTCAACTGTAGGGGCCATCCGAAAGGGCAAGCACATAGTTAATATTCTATGTTTATCCTGAGGTTCCCGTATGGGGAAATACTGCCTCCAGCGTATTACTTTTTTGTGCTAGTCAAAACGGAGTCTCCTCTCGTTTGGCCGGGACCTTTCCCATAATTGAATGTACAGTCACCGGATTTATACCTGGTATTACTGCATGTGGTTGTGCTGGAGCAGCACGCGCTGGCTTTGTATTTAAAGTTTGCATCACAAATTGCACTAATCGTTTGTATATTGCTGTTAACCCTATGTGTAAGCGTCGAACCTCAGCTACTGCCAAATTCGCAACCGCAGGATGTGGTGTATATGTGGCCAATAAAGACCAGGTAGGAACGTCATTACTTAGTGGACCTAACCTTACTGGTAATATTGTATGGGGTAGGGTGTCATCAAGCCAATTATTATGTTCTTGATAAGATAGAGGTATCTCTAAGTATGCGTATGCCCTGTATTGACCAGGCGCGTTCGCAACTGTATATGTATGAAATGTATTTGTGTTCCCATCAACTGCTGGAAATGTGACCCATGAGTAAAAAAACTCTGTTGTATAAGCTGCATGGGTGTCCACCACAAACGTGACTGGACCTCCCTGGGCCGTAAGGCCATGTGCTAGTAAGTGCGTCATGAGAGGTTGTCTCATGTTAAGAGCTATTTGTACCTCCTGGGGATTCGCCATCATAGAAGCACTAAGAGTTCAGAGAAGGCACACCAAGATGTTTTTTTTCCTTTTAAAGTTCAAGCTTGAACAACCACCAGCTAAAATAGGATTGCCTATGCTGCTGTGGTGGAAATCCTCAGCACCACGGACGTCTCCGTATACGGAACTGAGGTGTCATTATATATAATGAGACTGAGATATTCCGGTTGACCCGAAAATTAGAGCCTGACAAAACGTTGGTGGCGCCATGTCGCGTAGGCTCTCATTATCTTAATGAGACTACTGGATTTTGGGCAACAAGATCGTCCACGATGTGGGGGACTGAGTCTAGCCCACGGTAGATGATGCTTGTCACTCCAAATCCGGGTTTTGCTCCGGCTAACTAGCAGTGCCTCTCTCTCCCAAATGGTAGAGACAATTGGGCAGCCGAGCGCATGACAACTCAGTACTTCTCAGGGAAGTCGTGGTCACTCAGGTCACAACCGGTTCTCTCATACACAGTGCGGTCTCACATATAAATGACAATAAAGGCAGTATAAGTTTTAAGGATTGGTTTAATAAAACGATTTTATTTTGGATAACAAAGCGTGAGCTGCAATAACCAGAACTACACAACAAAATAATAATAAAATAGCAACGATGAGAGTGAAGCACAAGAATAAGCTATCATAGTGCCACTAGATTATTCTCTCTCTAATTTATATTTCGAGCTCAGCATGTTAAGTACTAAGCCTGAATTCAGGTTCCCCTGGGAGGACATCAACCCTCATACCTGAGCAAAGGCCTGTAATCTGCATCAGCATCTGCAACGGGGAATTCAGCATACAATTGTGGTTCCCTGGCTGGAATCTCCCTCTTGACGTGTACTAGGACTAGAAAGTGTTTTTATAACTAACACCCAGATGTTCTAAGAAAATGTCCCTACGTAAGGATGTGTGTTTTCTATGAATGCTGGAGACTAAACTTCTACCACATTTACCTGCAATGTACCAGACTGTATCCTTGACTGAAGCACAGGGCGATCAAGAATGCATTATTTGAGAACACAGTGCTGAACTAAGCTAAACAGTGTGATAGAAGAAATTAAAACAAGACCGTAAAAATGGTGATTGTAAAATAACAGTGCGACGCTGAATAAAATATATCTAGGGCAAAGTGCACAGGGGCCAAGTATGTTAAACTAACGTGCATGGAGCTATACTTAAAATGGCTACACAACAGCTTCAGGTAGGGAAAAGGGAACTTTCTAAAACCTACTTTACCTAGATATCCATTAAACACCTAATACCACTGTTTCATTGAATTTTCATATTATTCTGCAATCTAGTTTTTCCTCACAGGTGAGTCTGAGGCTTCCATAGTGAAAATAGCATTGGAGGGCTTTTCACTGTATGTTGCACTTTTAAATACTAGGCATTCTACCTTATGGGCTACAATGCCTACTTAAGGGTGACTTATTAAAAGGGAGGTTTTTCCACTGTTAAAATTGTTATTTCAACATACAGGTTGGACTGCAGGATGAACTCAGTCTACAATGGTAGACCTGAAGTCATGTTTACCTTGTCATACTAGTGGATGGCACAATAAGTGCTGCAGTCCATGGGTGACATTTACCTTCCCATGCCAATGATGTAGCTTCTACACAATATACCAAGGCCTTACAAGAAAGGCAAATATTCTGATCAGTGCTTAGCCATTTTTTGTTTTAGGGATTAGAGCACATACAAAGGGCACTGGATGGCAACACCACACTGTGTAGAGTCCAAAAACCAATAATAAATAACCAATAATAAAATGCAGTATAAATGATGGTGACCACACAAAAAAAGAGCACCTTTTCACTAAACCAAAATAGATAAACTTCTTACCACAGACTGTAACCAAAGGAGGCAGATTTAAAACCAAACCTAGACTCAATCCAGAAAGTAGGCAGTAAAAGTCATCAAACCAGAGATAGGGGGTGTTCCAAAATGTGTTCGGAAATTTATACTTCAAAGGACAATCGGGTAAAATATATCAAAGAGAAAACAATTTAGTTGACATTTGTCCCCCAAGCGTAGATGAGGTAGATATACAGGTGTGTAAAAGAGACATAACACTGAAAATGCTATAGAAATCTTTTATAATGGTAATGTTTCATGTGCCAATCCTCCAAATAATAAGGGAAAAAATGCACTGAGTTTTCACCCAATGTAGTGCAGCAACTACATTTGCTATGATGCGTTGTGCAAGGCAGAAACACCAGAGAGATATGTCTACAAAGTTTTGCCTACTTATGGTGTCAGCCTCTCCAATGGCACACACAGAGGCTGCAATGTACATCCCTGAATCTTGATGTAGAAGTGAGAGTATTGCTGTCTAACTTTAGTATTGTACAGGAAGCATACTCTTCCAGTGCATATTACTACACCTAGACAAATTCTGAAGAATCCCATGAGGTGGATGTTTGCTGTGCAATGCAGTACATATGCAATGCATTTTCAATTGAAATAAAAACGTTTCCTCTTGTTAACATCTGCTTCAGACATGAGTTAGTTTTTGACACAAAGCCAGTCCTGACTATTTTAGAATACTGGACTTTATTTCAAAGCCTATAGTTATTTGCACTGATCCACCCAGTAAAAACTCCCTTTATGCAAAGTGACGCAAAGCAGCACAAATGTGTTTTGCTCTAAGAAAAGTTTGGCTCTCCAGCGCAGAGCACTTATGAGCCTGATAGTGAATATCTTGGTAAACCTTTGCATTAGTTTGTATTGGTTTGTGCCAGCTGAAAGCCATTGTAAGTCTGAGCAGCGGAGTATACGTTTTTTTCCAAAAGACCTTGTGCCCGCTTAACCAAGGGGGGCATAACTCACCTGTGCGGAGCCAAGCTGAAACATAAAGAAAAGCAAACCCTGATCAGTGGCCCTCCATTAGCCTAATCTTCATAATTAAAATGTGTTAAAAAATACATACTGAATATGGTCAACCGTGCGACATAGTAGGAAAAGCTGAGAAAACCCTACCAGGTAGTCTGGACACTGAGGAAAAGATAGTTACATGTCAGGCGGTTTTCGTTAAACAACAGTAAAGCTGAGGTAACAACCTCAACATGCTAGGCTTCGCCACTCACATACATGTAAAGTTATTTATAAAATACTTGGGAGTTAACATGTGTGCTCTCTTTCGACTTATGCTTAAAAGCAATTGAAAAGGTGCATACGACAGTGTAATAATCAAGCTGAGTTTTGCTTCGAATTGTTTGCACTACGTGAAAATGAACATTTACCTCAGATTTTAATTTTTTACGATTACACTTTGTACTAATTCCTTGTGGCTTTTTCCCCACAATTTAAGTAATGTACTGATAGATTTGTGAGGAAAACATATGTGACTTGGATGTCATGTAACCAGTTAGGAACAATCTAAGTGCTTGGTTGATGGATATCTGGATCCTTCCGATCCTGCCGTTATTATCAGGTGGCCATCACTCAAAAATCTATTTCTTTCCTGACTTGAATCCAAAGAACGCCAATATTTTTTCTACAAGTTTCTTTATACAGAAGACCCTCAGAGTTTTTTGCCAAGAATCCAAAGAACACCAATATTTTTTCTACAAGTTTCTTCATACAGGAGACACTCAGAGTCTTTTGCCGGGAATAGTGAAAGTTATCTCATAATTTTAACTCCTAAGAATTAGCCCAGATGCTCCAACAAAGGACTCTCTATGGGCCTCATTTAGAAGAAAGTGGTGCAGCCTGGTGCCAAAATCACTTCAGAAACGCAGGGATGTGCCATATTTAGGAAAATACAGCTTACCCCTGTATTTCTCCTAGCACTGGCAATAAAATTAGCTGCCTAGTGCCAGTGCAGGCACCCTTGCACCACAATATTTAAGGTGTCCCTTCCTGCATGTAAACAATCAAAAATGGTGATTTGTTACTTCTATGTGTGCTGCAGAATGCACCACACATAGAAGTAGCAAATTGTCATTATTTAATTATTGTTGAGGTGCAGGAAGGGACACCTTCCTGCACCTCAACAATAATTAAGGGTGTTTTGCTCTTTCTATGTCTGCTGCAGAATGCAGCACACATTGAAAAAGCAAAAATTAGGAGAAATAAAAGTATTTCTCCCTGTTACGCCATGCTAATGCCACCCCTGGAGCTCCCCCGGGTTTACCATTTATTGTTAATCTGGGGCAGCTTCAAAATGCAATGGGTGTTGCGGTAGAACACCCACAGCAACACCCATTGCATGCTTCTTTCACGCTAAGTGATGCATGTAAGGGGCCGTATTTACAAGGCAGCTTTAAGCCACAAAAGTGGCTTATTGCCACCTGGTAAATCTGGTGCAGAACATTGCGCCACCGGAGCGTCAATAAAAGTCCAAGGATTTTGAAAACTTGGAACCGAATATTTAATCTCACAACACTGTAAGAACTACACAAGTCGAAGATGAAATTACCAAAATAGTCAATTAAATTATAGGAATTGCCAGCAGAACAATATATTTCTTCATAAAATTGTTACCCCAACCAGTAGGACGAAAAATCAATGTTTCACCATGTATCAGTTTCATTTCAATCCATTTTGGAAGCCGAAATACCATGAGAGATATGTTTAGTACCGTCACAGATACCAGATACAGGATCACTAGTTCATCTGATAGCGGGGTGTAGTGAACTGCACAATTAGCGATCACAAAGCCAAGGTCACACACAAATTGATAGGCGATGACTTCCATGTAGCAGAAGGTAGAAGTATAACCAATTACTAGTGGCAATCAGTCTGTCCATACTTGAAAAATCAACTTGAAAGTGATAGTAGACAGCAGGGAAGACACGTGATTTTAGTCAGTCATTTGCATAGCTATAACATCTTTCAACATAAAGAAATGGTCAGTCTGAGTACTCTATGACTGACAGTGGTCTTGCGCTAGAAAGTAGCTTGTTGAGACTGATGTCCTACATAAAGAGACAGTACGTTATGAATGTATGTATGTACTTACTTTCCAAATAGTATGATAAGAAAGGAAACATAACTTGAATATACAAATAATAAGACCCACGAGAAAACTGCAACTTCCCAGGGTGAAACAAACGAGCTTCAGTAACCATGTGAAATCCTGTGACTTGGTTGACCCCTACAAAATCCTTTACTGACTCATCAAAGCTAATAATGGTGCAGCCAAAAACGTAACAGACAACCCTAATTATTCCTAAGCTAAGATCATCATCCACAATGTATATTTGCTCAAAGCCAAGTCACAGCTCATATTTATCATTCCTGAAATACTGCACGGGCCTACTCCCAAATACTCCTAAATTAAGGTCAGACCCAAAATCTCAGTGCCGAACCTCACATATGCTTCGCCAGCTTATGGTGATAGAAACTACACTGAGCAAGGTCATGATTAATGGGGCCTAAATTCGAAGTAAGACCCAGCGATGGGATCTCCCTAATATTCACAGTATTGGAATAGCTCCCCTAAAATCAAAAAGAAGTAACACATCTCTTCAGGAGCAACAAACAGTAAAGCTGCAAAAGATTTAGGAGCATATTTACAAGCCCCCAGAGCCACCAAAGCATCACTTTTTGTGACGCTCCAGTGGTGATGTGCCCGGCACCATATTTATAAGGTGGCTCTAAGCCACTTTTTGTGGCTTAATGGCTCCTTGTAAATATAGGCCACCCAGGTGAAGTTTTCTGTGGCAGAGGGGTGTGCAATGGGTGTTGCTGTGGGCATACCCATGCAACACCCATTGCTTTTGACTCTACCCCAGATTTACAAGGAAATGTAAATCTCAGGCAGTGCCAAAAACTAATGCCATCCTAGAGGTGGCGTTAGCATTACGCAATGAGGAGACATATATTTTATTTCTCCATGTTTTTGCTTTTGAGCAAATGGCCATTACTGACTGTCTATGTGCAGGAAGGTATCGCTTCCTGCACATAAACAATCATTTAATAATGACGATTTGCTACTTGTCTTCTGCAGCACACATAGAAGTAACAAATTACCATTATTGATTACTTATGTGCAGGAAGGGGCACCTTCCTGCACATAAACAATCATTTCCTGCAATAAAGGCACCCTTGCATTATGGTGCAAGGGTGGTTGCATTGTCACTAGGCAGCAAATTGCAGCGCCAACGCTAGGGGAAACCCAGACGTGAACCATATTTTTGTATATATGGCACAACCCTGCGTTTCTGAAGTGACCCAATATTGGTGCAGCGCTGCACTGAGCCACTTTCTTGTAAATATGCCCTTAGTTCCAAGCACCGGGACTATAACACACTGAATCATAGCTCTTGAATACCTAAGGTTCCAAGCTCTACATACATCACACAATATACATGGACATCAAATCACCAAAATTCCAGGGGTAGCAGAAGTGACATCACACGTCATTTCATATTTACATTCACAAACACAGACATGCTTACACAAACACACACTCACTCATACACACAATCTATTTTCCATAAGCACAGTCTCTCCCGCAAGCATGCACACAACATACATTTAAAATGTTTTTTTACTTACCTAATCTCCCAAGGAGAGTCCTGTTCCAGCTAATTGAACTCCATGTGTTATTACAGAAATAGAGAATAATATATTATTCACTATTAGTGTAATTCAAAAAAATTGATTGACAACAAGGAAATGGAGTCCCAAGCAACATCCATAAGGAGGAGCCCCTGTGTTGCTGTCACTGATTTTGCCACCTCTGAGGTCAGGGGTCGCAGAGGCAGAGCCAGGGGTCGAAAGGGGCCAGCTGGGGGTCGCAGCTGCGACCCCTGGCGACCCCTAAATGACGTCCATAAACTATGGCTAACTTAGTAACCCTTAAATAAATCACCATACACCAAGACCCTCCACCACGATGGATCTGGTAAGTCTACATGAGGTTACCTACAAATGTTTGCTGCAAACCAGGAATGCAACTAGAGAAAACTGGAAAAAATACTTGTCCAATTCGCAAAGACTTAAAATGGAAATGTGTGGCTTCCATAGAGATGGTGGTGAGTCACGATGTACCTGGAACAGAGAGAGCTCCGCTGTCAGACAACCAGAACGTACAATCCATAAACATTGACTTTGTGCTTTCAGAACGCAAGCAGAAAATGATTTCCAATATTCTTTCCCCACCGCTAGCTATTCCTGTCTGTAAAAGCACTTCTGTTCCATCCCAAATTGGCAGCTTAAAATTTCAGAGGTAGTGGTTCTTACTTTTTCTTTTTATCTTTTTGTTTCAAATGTACAACATTTTCAATCATCTGCGTTTTATTGTACATTAAATTGAGTAAAAATAATAATGGTTTGAAACGGTAAACGTGCAGTATGAAGCGCTATTTACATAAACAAGTTATTAATAATATTATTTATGTCATGGCCCTTATGTATAAAATTCCAGCATAGATCTATCTAAAAGATTGATTCTAAACACGCTATACACCCAGTTTGTATTACTCTGCACTTCCCATTAGTGCGAACAGTTCAGCATTTCATAAGTCTTGTTTGGAGTTAAGTACAAGGCAGAAAATAAATGTTAAATGACATTTTGCTGGTTTAATCATGCTACCATATGAACAGTGAGGCTAAAACGGCTAGCTCTTAAAAGCCCGCAGGTAGTTTTTCGACACTAGAATTAGCATCAGGTTTTGTGCTAAAAAATGGCAAAAAGCAATTTGAAGGGTGTGCGAATTTTCCCTACATTGAACCAACCCACACTGTCTAGTGTCTATGCACGAACGTGAGATGTATTTGTTGTATTTGAAAGTTGCCTTTGGTGTGGTCTGTGCACAGTGCATTAAAGTGCAATAGAAGGGTTCTGCTGCATAACAGAGAAGGTTGCAAGCAGGTAACCAGATGGAACAAAATCAATCTATGAGAGGGAAGGTGGCATGAATGTAATATAAGGCGAGATCAATTGATCAGGCTGCTATTCGGGCACTAAAGTACACTTTGATTTGAACAAAACAAACCCTACCGAAAGATACTCAAAGTCGTACCAGTACCAGCACCAAAGCCAATATTTATCCAGGATTTGCCCTCCTGCAAAGTCAGAAAAAGTCATGCAAACTGGTGGAACGTGTTAATAGTATTCACTCTCCAGTGAGAAAATAGTCTAAGTAACTCAAAAAGCGCTTTGTGTCAAGGGAGCGTCCTATGGGTAATGCGTCGTAGTTCCCAGTCTACCACCTGTGGTTTTTGGCGTAAAGCCCCATCTACTAAAAAATGGTAGACAGGGCTTTGCAGCAAAAAATACTCCCTCCTCCAGGCAGATGCTAACAAGGGGAAATGTTTGCATGTCCCTAAACATTTCCAACATTGCATGCATGCTTCACTGTATGAACATATCCAGTGCTAGAAACATACTTCCAGGTTGAAACCTATGCTAGATAATTCTCGCACAATTGCACCATTGTTCACGGGTGTGTTTATTGGGACACAGTCAGTGACACAGTGTTCTTAAAGTGTAAAAGGCCATTTATTCAGGACAGGATTGACTTGTATACAATAACCTTGTAATTAAACTTTAACCAAATTCAAACTCCCCCGAACCCTTAGAAAAACTCTCCAGTCCTCTTTTCACTCATCCCTCCATTAGCTTCGCTTCATCTATCTTTCAGTTCATTTGACCCACACATCCTTCTTTTTCTTCCATCCCCTGCCTGCTTCGGGCATCCCCATGTTATCATCCTTCACCTGCCAAGCCGCATCTGACTCTCTACCCTCCCCCATATACTGCCACACCTCCTATCAGCAAACCTGCCCTAACTGCCACTGACCCAACTCAGCAGCAATTAGGGGGCATATTTATACTCTGTTTGCACCGAATTAGTGTCATTTTGTTTTACTCTAATTCGGTGCAAAACTAACTCCATATTTATACTTTGGTGCTACACCCCTCTAGCACCAAATTTATGGAGTTAAAGTCATTTTTTGAAAGTGGAGACCTACTTTGCCTTAATGAGATGCAAGGTAGGCGTTCCCGTGCAAAAAATGACTCTATGGCCTTAACGTCATATTTAGGGGCATATTTATACTCTGCGGCATATTTATACTCTGTTTGCACCGAATTAGTGTCATTTTTTTAAACTCTAATTCGGTGCAAAACTAACTCCATATTTATACTTTGGTGCTAGACCCATCTAGCACCAAGGCCCTGATTTAAACTTTTTGTGCACCGCATTAACGTCATTTTATGACACAAAAGTGGCGCAAACTTACAAAATATTGGCCCTTATTTATACTTTTTGCTGCAAAACTGCACTAACTCAGTTTTGCACCAAAAAATTTAGCACCGGCTTGCACCATTTCTGTGCACCAGCCGGGCACCATATTTATGGAATGGTGCAAGCCGGTGCAAAGGTAGGCTAGAGTTTTAAAAAATGACTTTAGTCGGGTGGGGCTGGCAGTATGGAAGAAGAGGGTTTAGCACCAAAAAATGGCTTTAGGCAGGTTAGAGTAAAAAAAAATGACCCTAACCAGATTAGCGTCATTTTATGGTGCTAAACCTACCATGCCACATGACTCCTGCCTTAGAAAAGGCAGGAGTCATGTCCACCACCCCAGTGGCCAGCACAGAGGACAGGGTTCCCCTGGGCATGGCCATTGCACCCAGTGCCATGTATGGGGGCCCATTTCAGGGTCCCCTATGGCACTTTCAAAAATAAAATGCACTTACCTGTACTTACCTGGGATGGGGTCCCCCATCCTCGCAGTCCCTCTAGTGTGGGTGCCCCTAGGGCCTAGGGAGGGCACCTCTGGGCTTATTCCATGGTGTTCCACCATGGAAATAGGGCCACAGGTCCCCTAACACCTGCCCTGACCCAGGTCTTAAAAAATGGGGCAAAGCAAGCTTTGCCCCATTTTTTGACCCCTCCTCCCTCCCTTACACCATTTTTACATGGGAGTATAAATATGGTGTTAAGGCCATAGAGTCATTTTTTTGCACGGGAACGCCTACCTTGCATCTCATTAAGGCAAGGTAGATTTCCAGTTCCAAAAAATGACTTTAACTCCATACATTTGGTGCTAGACGGGTCTAGCACCAAAGTATAAATATGGAGTTAGTTTTGCACTGAATTAGAGTAAAAAAAAAAATGACGCTAATTCAGTGCAAACAGAGTATAAATATGCCCCTTAGCAATAAAGAAATGATGTTAATCTGCTCAGAATCATTTATTTTGACTCAAAACTGCCTAAGTTCATTTTTTTTAAAGCTAGCCTACCCTTTGCACCGGCTTGCACCATTCCATAAATATGGTGCCCAGCTGGTGCTAAAAAATGGTGCAAGCCGGTGCAAAACTTTTAGGGGCAAAACTGCCTTAGTGCAGTTTTGCACCAAAAAGTATAAATAAGGCCCTAAATGTGACAAACGCTCCCCACCCTTATATCTAATGCAGGGCGGGTGTGTGGCTAATGCTTCCACACCGTGTGGACCATTACCGTGGAAGAGGCCAGTCCCCACGCCCCCCTGGCTTAAATACCCCTCCCATATCCCACTCCCACGTACTCCTTGCCCAATCCTGCTCTACCCTTTCGTCACTTCCCTCCCGAACATCCCTGTAGAGAGACCAGACAACGTCTGCTCTCCACAGGGCCCTCATTTTTCTAGACAATCTTTCTTTGGGCCAGCACTGGGTAAGAGAGAAGCCACGCCATCTTTCATGCGAGATGGGTCTGCAATGCTTTCTGCCTTAACGCAAACCAGTGTTGCAACTCTGGGTACTCAAGCGTTGCACTAGAAATTAATCAATTTTCCCTGTTTATTTTGCTGTAAAGAGAAAAACTACATACCACTGAATCTTTCTGGACATTGATAAACAAGGACAAACCAAAGAAACATTTGCAATCTCATGGAGCGCATGCTCCAGTTCCAAGTGAGAAGAGAGCCGGGGAAGGGTAGGGTGTAACATCTTACACTCCGCTGATGAATGGTGTCTCAAGCTCCGAAACCCCCAGTCACCAGTCTTTAAAGTGCCACCTCCAACCTTATGCTTCCATTCCCCTTCTGGGTCACAAGCTCGCCTGTCCTACTGTTGCTGCCCCTGGCCTCCTTTCAAACTGAAAACTACCTATAACTATTCTTGCATTGCTCCTGCTTCCAACTACAGCCAACTCTGGGGCTGAGGGTTCAGTTTACCCCCTAGTATCCATGCTACCTGGTACTAGAATATGATTGTCAGAATATTGTCAGAGACAAATATTTTCTGACATTTCATCCACAAACATTTTGCCCCATTGGAGTTAACAGAACATCTATACCCAACTGGATGATACTTTTTAAACCATATTTATACATGATATTCATGACATTCTTAGACACAAAAATCCACGTACTTTTTTGGGCTGAGAACTCCTTACTGCTCCTTGGAATTCCATCAGCACTGGTATGTGAGCTTTGTTTATTTCATTACGCTCTTTCAATGTCTGGCCCACCATTTCACCTATGCCGCCCCTGACGTTACTACCTTCCCTTCATCTTCTGGACTCCCTGCAACACATGGCCTTCCTGTTCCCTGTATCTCCTGGCTTCCCCGGTATTTCCTGTCCTCAAAATAGGCCGTAGCTTTCCTACTGATCTTGGCTCTGCCTGCTCCCTCTTGGGCCAGGCAAACACACTTGCGCACAAGGGGTCTCTCCAACCTGGCACTGTGTTGCTGGGTTGGAGAAAGCAAGCCCAGGCTCCCAATTTGCCTTGGAGTGCCAAGCCAAGGCACTCCAGCCAATCATAACGCTGATCTGAGCAGCGTCATAATTGGCCGAAGGGCAGGCTGAGAGCCTGTGCCTGCAGTGCCGCAGAGAGCGGCAGCACGTTTAAGGTAAGTTTTTATTTTTTTAATATATTTCTTTATCTTTGATATGTTCCCTCCACCCGCCACTTTGCCCACTCACCAGCCGCAACTGCCCTGTAGCTTTAAACCTACCAGCACCCAGATCTCCCTGTAGTTCTGGGTTTCCTGCAGCTCATGCGTTGAGGCTTCCTGCTACTGCTGTGTTCCCTGCAGTGCCTAGGTGTTCTTCTCACCTGTCCTACTGCTACAGATTTCAATTATTCTTCAACTTCAGGCTCCTGCCCAAGCGATTGATCTCAGTGGAGATCCTTCACCTTCCAGGCCCGCACTCATCTGTCCTACTCTTGCTTGGTCTGCATTCACACCTTGTTCCCTCTGTAGTTTTGGGGCCCTTGCATTCATTCCCTGCCACTGCTGCTCCTGTCTTTCCTTCTTTTTCTAGACTCCATATAGCTCCGGGTCACCACGAAGATCTTAGCTCCCATTGCACTTCCTGGTTCTGCTACTTGAGCCACTACATCTCCCTGCAACCCATTGGTTGAGGACTTTCTGCATACCATGTACCCTGCAGCTTGTATCCACACTGCATCTCTTGAGTCTCAATCACATTTGTCCTGCTACGGCAATACCTGCATCCCTTGCAGCACCTGCTTCCCAGTAACTCATGGGCTACCTGTTCTACTGCCAATTATGAATCTAGCCCTTGTGACTCTGGCCGCCCTGAAGCTCTGCAATAACCTTCTCCCCAAACCCATCACTGCCGTTGCACATCCTGGCTGCTCAGCATTCCCTGGCCTGTTTGTAATCGCTAGATGTTTGGTTGCTAAAGGTATTGCAGCTCTTGCATTCATTGGTCATCTATTCTGCAGGTTGTAACTCCTAGCCTCCCTAGAGGCCTTTGGCTGTAATTACAGCTTCTGACACCCAGTATTTCCAGACTTTATGACTTCTTTGAACTCCTAGCATCCCTACAGAACGTGTGCTTAAGGGTCCTTAAGCTCTTAGTGTTCCTGTACTGTCTGACCATTCCCCTTCATCTGTTCCCTCTCTGCTGATACTGGCTTCTCTTTCACTCTTGGTTGTCTATAGCTTTTGGTTTAGGTCCAGCTCCTGGCTTTATTGTGGGTCTTGGCCAGCCTGTGGTCCTGTGCCCACTTTCATCCTACCATTCAGCTCCTATTCTCCCTTCAGCTTTTAACATCACTTCAACTCATTACCAGGCCACTGCGGCCGGCTCCAGGCTACCACTGCAGTTCTTTGCCTCTCCATATCTCCTTTCCTCCCTACTACTCTAGCCTTGCCTACAACATATGGCTCTGCTTGCAGCTCCTGGGATCTCGTACAACCCCTGGCACCCCTTTTTGCTCTAGCACCTTGAGACCTAACTGCACATTCCGAGCTCAAGCAACCCCTTGGTTGGGGGCTCTCTACAACTCTGCTTCTTCTGAATGTCCTCAACTGCATTGCTACTCAGGATCCTGACTTTCTTCCGTGTCCCCTTCAGGCCTTGTTCTCCCTTCCTGTTCTAGGCACCCACACTCCTACTGTGACACAGCAGCACTTACCTCGCCCCTCACCAGACTTCTATGCTCCTCCTGGGTTGGCCCTCCCTACAACACATTTCCTCAATCTATCTCTGGGTATCTTCTCACCTGCCCTGACACTTTAGAGTCTCTGCTGCTTAGCACTCCTGCCCTTGCTTCCCTATTACTGCAGTCATTGACCTCCCTAAAGCCCTTCAGACCTTTCTCCTACATCCAAATCTGACTCGACCAATCTTGACTGCTCAGCATTTCCTGGTCTCTTTGCAGCTTCTGTGCTGGCTGTTCACATTCAGCTCCTGACAATCATGCACCTGTGGGATTCATTGCTCACCTAGCCTGTCCTAGCCATTCCTAGCATCATTTTTTTCCAGTCTCCTGCATGAAGCTTCAGACGTACCTCCAGCTATTGTTCTCCCTGCAGCTCTGGGCACTCCCTGAAGGTTCCTGGTGGAGGGCTTCCTCCAGCTCACTGCCCTCTCACACACGTGACTTTCAGAGCTCTTAAGTCTCCCATGCCAGACATAAGGGGCTTGTCTCGCACTAGTTTTCACTTTGCATACTTGTACCAATAGTTATGTTTCTCCCATTATAAATGCACGATTATGGGCATCATAATTCCAAGTTAAAATCAGAAATGAATGAGCAACTGAACAACATGAGAGGTCTGGTCTTTTTCTGACATCTTCAAGTCATGGTATCCTGTAGATCATTTCTGGACTCACTGCAGAAAGAACTATAGAAAGAGAAAGAGAGAGAGAGAGAGAGAGATAGAGAGAGAGAGAGAGAAAGAGAGAGAGAGAAAGGGACTCCTGCCATGCTGTGCTGAAACTTCACATTGTGCACACAAGTGGCTAAGAGAGAGGGTACCATTTGGAAGTATTCCTCTGGGCCAAGCTGAGTCAACCCAACCCAACCCAACCCAACCCACGCCCAAGAACAAGGACCATTTTAAATCCCGTCCCAGCCACTCAGTATTAGATTGTCTGCAGAGATGTGTTCGCCATGCTGCCCAATCTTCTGCAACTGGTCTCTTACTGGACAGTGGCAGGTATGCATTGCTTCCCTCGGTGTGCTTTCATTTTGTATCTATCTACACGCCTTGTCACAGCACATAGTACTGAAACCTGTTTTTATGCCTAGGCACTCCCTGGTGGGCAAATGATGATTATATTTTGAGGGTCCCAATTCAATAGCTCTTGTTCCAAAGCTGGATATCTGTAGAATTATAGCTCAGTAACTGTAATTAATAGGGCTTTTTGCTGAAGGCTTCTGCTTTATGTCAAGTCATCAAATAGAAAGAAGCTAAAACAGATAATGATAGCAATTATGAGTTGTCTAGGATGTCATTCAGAACCTAGAGTTAAAAAAGGAAGCTTCATTTACATTATATCACCCCATTAAAGATGTATTCAATGTATGGCCATCACTCACCCTCTCATCCTCAGTCACACTATCCTATGATACTTGAATATTACAAATTATATCTGTAGCCTGCTAGCCATTCCTAAACACCATCTTTTCATCATTCCCCTCCTGCACCCATATTAGAAAGTAAATACCTTGTGCTCTGCAGTGCATCCCTTACACCCTCTGCCTAATGCTCCTGGCCCCAAATACTCGAATACCTTAGCCTGTTTTATGTATGTGGCCAGTGCCCTGGTCCGTGCCATGGCTCATTTTCAACAGAGTGCGCTGGATGCAGAACTAGTCAGTGGCCTCTGTTACAGTTAATGCACTGACCACCGGGCTTCCACAGTCATTCACCTGACCTGAGGACAATCACAGACGTACACCTACCTTGTTGGCAGGGTGTTATTGAAAGACTGACCAACAGTTTGAAGCAGCCTGCCCATCTTTCACTTTGCTGGTGGCAACATATCACTTTCAAAGGTGGAGGGAGATTTCCCTGCAATCATGTGCCCTGCGTGACTACACGTTTCTGCGAGGGATGTCTTTGGGACCCTTTTCCCCCCATTAAAAGATCACCCTCAGGGCACTTGGACTGTACACCACATCTCTGTGGCTCACAATCAGAGCACCCTTGACAGCTTCTTTGCCTCTGCACCCACATCTGAAATACGGCTCAGTGGAAAATCACTGCATCGTTAGTGTGAAGTCACACCCCCATGCAAATGAAGGAATGCCCCCTTGTGATTGCACCAGCAGATATAAACACCAGATTGATCTGTATTACAGAAGGGGCTGCACAAAACATTTTTGCACTATTTTGAGCAGTGACTGACAGTATAAATAACCCATTTTTAAGCCAATGCTTTCCCTTTCTTGTTAGCCACACATAACAAAATTGTTAAGGCACAGCCTGCACGCTGAATATGTATTCAAGAGAGAAAAGCACAATCAAAGTTATGCAGACAGTTCAGTCACTGGTGTGTCAATAATGGAGAGATGGAAAATTGAAGGACACAGTGGTTTCTGATCTGGTGTCACAACTCTGCCTTCTTCCACCCCTCTATACACACAATACTGAGAGTCCTAGAGAAACTTTGAAGGGGATTGTCCATGAAAAAAAGAAATGGTGGCTTTGAAAGCTTAATAAAATGTCAGCAACATTAGCAAAGAACTGTCAAACCTGGGGGCATATTTAAGAAAAGTTAGTGCTGCCTTTGCGCCATTTTTATTTGTACGCCAAAGCGGAATTGGCCTAGTGCCATAACTATATTTTGTTGCTAGACCCGTCTAGCGACAATATATAGGAGTTAGCGCCACCCCACCTTGCGTCGTTTAGCGACAATGATATGCAAGGGAGGCGCTCCCTTTCAAAAAATTACGCTAGCCCTCCAGCGCCATATTACCTGCCCGATGCAAAAACGACACACATTGAGTACCCATCCCCAAAAATGATGCAAAGTCTGATTTGTGTCAAGTTTTAACGCCTGGACAGACCAGGCATTAAAATGAGGCCCACACACTACTACTTAAGGAAAACACACAGAAGGAGCATTGGCAACCCCCTGGACAACATGGAACTGTTAATACTCCAGCTTGGAACACGCCACATATGACAGCGATGACAACAGGTCCCAACAGCCCCACCACAGCAGCCCCAAACACCATCACAGCAGCTACAAAGGCAGCGCAGAAGGAGGGAGAGGATATTTCGACAGCGCACAACCATCCTTGCCCTCAGGGAATAAGATGTAATCAGAACCTACCGTCTGAAGCGGGACTCTATTGAAGCCTGTTGCACCACATTGCGCCAGACATTACTGCAACTCCAACAACTATTCCACTCATTACCAAAACTCCTGGCTGTCCTCCATATGCTGGTGACAGAATCGTTCCAGACAAGTGGCGTACAAGTGGGTGGTATCTCCCAGCCGTCCTTCTTGGTCTTCCTTCCAAAGGTTCTAGATGCTGTCATCTGCCTCACACCTCATCACATCTGCTTCCGCAACACCCAGCAACTGCAGCAGGAGATCAAGCAAGGTTTCTACCAAATTGCTGAGTTTCCGCATGTGCTGAGTGCAATGGACTGCACCCATGTCCAACTTGCGCCACCTCCTGCAACAGAACACCTCTACAGGAACCCCAAACACACCCATTCTATAAATGTACAGGCCATTGCGGACCAATGGCTGGCTCTTCACAAACATCCTAGCCAAATCTCCCAGCATCGTCCATGATGCCTACATATTCTGGCACTCCACCATCAACAAGCGGTTCCAGGATGGGCAATATGGCAATGACCTACTCATAGGTAAGCCACCATACCAATCATTACACAGACAACACACCAACCTTGTAGGACAAACAATACATACACCACATTAAACACATATGGACAGGGGAACACAGATGTACAGACAACAACACATATGCCACATGCCACACTACACCGCATTCGTTGCACATCACACACACATACAGCCATATGTACATATTACAAGCACAACCTGACTGGCACACCACGTGAAGGAAAGGTGGAGCTATGTCCCCTTTGTATACAGAAGCTAGGCGCTGTTGGAAATGGTCTCTCTGCAGTCTCACCCCCAAACATTTTGCCTTCCTCCTCTTCTTTTTCTGACCTCCTTTTTGCTGACTTTAGGACTCTGGACACTTTACCACTGCTAACCAGTGCGAAAGTGCATGTGCTTTCTCCCAAAAACATGGTAACATTGGCATATTGATTGGCATATTTAATTTACTTGTAAGTCCCTGGTAAAGTGCACTACATGTGCCCAATGCTATAAATTGAATGCTACTAGTGTGCTGCAGCACTGGTTGTGCCACCCACATAAGTAGCCCCTTAACCATGTCTCAGGCCCTCTACTGCAAGGCCTGTGTGTGCAGTTTTACTGCCACTTTGACTTGGCATTTAAAAGTAATTGCCAAGCCTTAAACGCCCATTATTTTTTACAAGTAAGTCAACCCTACGTTAGGCCCTAGGTAGCCATAGGGCAGGGTGCTATATAGGTAAAAAGCAGGACATGGACATGTGTGTTCTATATGTCTTGGTAGTGTAAATCACCTAAATTCATTTTACAATGCTGTGAGGCCTGCTTCTTTCATAGGATAGCATGAGGGCTACCCTCAAATACTGTTTGAGTGGTAGAATCTGATGTGAAAGGTTTAACCAGGTCATATGTGTTATGGCCAGAATGATAATAGAAAATCCTGCTTATTGGTGAAGTTGGATTTATTATTACTATTCTAGAAATGCCCTTTTAGAAAGTGAGCATTTCTCTACACTTAAATCCTTCTGTGCCTTCCAATCCACATCTGGCTGGGTTTGTTGACAGCTCCCTTGTGCATTTCACTGAGACAACCCCAAACACAGGATGCCAAGTCACACCTGCACACATCTGCATACTGAATGGGTCTTCCTGGGCTGGGAGGGTGGAGGTCCTGACACTTGCATTTGAAAGGACAGTGGCCTGCCCTCACACAATGGACTACCAAACCCCCTACTGGGACCCTAGCAGACAGGATGGAACTGAAAGGGGACATTTTACACTTCTAAGCCACTCTTTGAAGTCTCCCCCACTTCAAAGGCACATTTGGGTATATAACCTGGGTCCCTTACCCTACCAACTCAGACACTTCTGAAAACACTTCTTGACAAGATACCCACTGGGAATGGCACTCTGAACCACAACCTGCAACCTGCTAAGAGAAGTTGCCTGGCTGCCCAAAGTACTCACCTGACTGTTGCCTTGCTGTTGCCCTGCTGCCTTGCTGCCCTCTGGCTCTGCTGAGAAGTGCTCTCCAAGGGTTGGATTGAGCTTGCTTTCTGTTTGCTGAAGTCTCAGGGCCAAAAAGACTTCATCTCTGCAAAAAAAACGCCTCATGAGGCAAAAATCGACGCACAGCCTGCCCTGCAGTGAGAAAATCACTGCAATGGCAAATCGGAATGACGCAGCCCGGCTCCCCGAGTGGAGATCGACGCAACACCAGCGTTGCGACTGGAACTTTGATGCAGCCCAACTTCCTGCAAGAGGAATCGATGAAGCACCTGCCGTGTGACAGAAATTTCCCCACGTCGCCCACTGGATCGATGCAGCTCCTGTGACTTCATCTTGCATGCCCAGGATCTCTCTGCATCATCCCGAGGCATCCAAATACCCCGCAACCCAAAGAGAACACAAGTCTGTGCACCGAAAATCAATGCAAAGCCCTTGCTGCATGGAAAAGCATCAACACATCAGCTGTGTGTGCCAGGAGAAACCAATGCACATCTCCCCGTTTTTCACGCATCTCCCCCTCTGCAGTCCCGTTCAGATAATATAGATGCAAACCAGGTACTTTGTGCTTGCAAGAGACACTTATTGCTTTTTAAGAACTAAGGGCCAGATGTAGAAAAGAAACATTTTGCGACTTGCAAATAGCGAGTCATAGCGACTCGATATTTGCAACTCGCAAAATGTTATGCAGTACGGTGTCTCAGACACCGACTGCGACTCGCTATGGGGTCGCAATGACCCACCTCATGAATATTCATGAGGTGGGTCGCAAATTGCAGCCCCATAGCGAGTCAAGGCACTCGCAAACATTGGAGGCCTGCTGTAGTCAGCAGACCTCCGTGTTCTTGACTGCTTTAAATAAAGCAGTTTTTTTTTTTTTAAGTGTAGCCCGTTTTCCTTAAAGGAAAACGAGCTGCACTTAAAAAAAAAAACGAAACCTTTAGTTTCGGTATTGTTTCAGGGCAGGGAGTGGTCCCTTGGACCACTCCCTGCCCTGAAAAAATATTTTTGGGTCCATTCACAAAGTGGAAGGGGTCCCATGGGGACCCCTTCCAATTTGCGAGTGGGTTAACATCCAATTCAAGTGGATGGTAACTGCTACTCCATTTGCGACCGCGTACACGGTCACAAATGGAATTGCATCCCACTGCGAGTCGCAAATAGGAAGGGAACACCCCTTCCTATTTGCGAGTCGGAAATGCATTTTGCGAGTCGGTCCCGACTCGCAAAATGCATTTCTGCATAGAAAACTCACATTTGCGACTCGCAAACGGCAAGTTTTGCCGTTTGCGAGTCGCAAATCGTTTCCTACATCTGGCCCTAAATACCTTATTTATCATTACAAAGGTGATATTTCAGCTTGTACTTATCAAATTTGGATGGATCGTTTTGACCTTATTTTAACCATATAAGTATTCTATATTGTTCTAAACCTGTGTGGTGTATTTTTGAGGTATTTACTGTGTTATTGCGTGCTTTATTGCACAAATACTTCACACATTGCCTCCTAAGTTAAGTCTGACTGCTCCGTGCCAAGCTACTAGAGGGTGGGCACAATATAATTTGGATTGTGTGTAACTTATCAGGACTAGAGTGAGGGTCCTTCCTTGGACAGGGGATAACCTGACTGCCAACCAAAGACCCCATTTCCAACACTGTCCTATGCATTTTGTCACTTTGCTGAGTCTTCTGTAGTGATTTTGTCCTCTGATTGTAATTGTATTGTGGAGTGTTTATCTTGGGGTAGCAGAGTCTGTTGGGGAATTTGGGGTTAGGTGGGGTAGTGTTTTATTTTTTGGGGTGCTATTTGAATTGCAGTAAAGGTAAACTGCAAAATGTCTGGGAAAGGGAGAGCACAAAAGATGAGTGGATGTGAACTGGGAGGGTTCATCTGGCTGGTTAAAGATTACCTCCCCATGATGTTGAGTCTGGGTGGCTGGGTCATCCAGGGCTACCCAACAGACGCGCAGAAGAGGCTGTGGGGCAAGGTGCTCCACCACCTATGCCGGATCTTCAGAGTTGTGTGCACCGACCACCAGATCAAACACCATTGGGCAGACCTCATTGGACGAGAGTGAGATCTACTGGATCACCTTTTGATTCGGATGGGTGGACCAGTTGGTAATGCTGCATTTCAACATTCTCATTTGCATGTGCATCACAGGGGGACATAAGACTGACAGCAGCATATTTTGTCAAGAGTCAGGACAGGAAGTTTTGTGTCTTAAGCAAACAGCATTTAAGAGAGCTTAGCTATGCACCGGGTGCAGACTAATTGCACATTCCTCTTTGTGCACATTGAGTCTCACATATACCCCATAAGTGTCACGTATCAGACACACGTGCTGATTTTGTAATACATTCCTGCTTTGTATTACCGAGAGTAAGGGACAGGCCTCCTTCCACGCCTGCACCTATGCTGGCATACTTGGACCACAGTACAAGTGTGTCTGTGTTGAGGGGAGAGTCTATGTGCAGGTACATATCCCTTCCTGGACATAAACATTATATGATAATGACAATGGCAGTCCACACAGTAGTGCAAATACATCCGTTATGTAATTTAGTTAAAGTGCAGGAAGGTACACCTACGTGTACATAAGAAAAAATCCATGGCATTTAGCTCTACTGTGTGTGCCTTCAAATGGTGCACACATTTACAAAACAAGAAACACTGACGTATCAATGCATTCCTCAACACTTTGCAATGCTTACACCACCACAGGGCTGTTGTTAGTCTTTTGGCACCGGCAACACATAAGATGTTTTCAACATCTGGGGCAACGTCAAAAGCAATAGGTGTTAAAATGGGACGGCCACTGCAACAACCATTGCATGCCCCTCTGATGCAGAATAGTGTGTCATGCTGCCCTATAGGTACATGGAGGTGTTCTGCTACAAAAAGCTGCATAACGGATCATTGTACATGTGGTGCAGTGAAAAGCACCACAGGAGACTTGCTTACTCAGCAACAAGTTGAATGTGTAACAGTTGTCCATGCACATAAATGTCAATAAATCGCTATGTGTTCCTGTCATATCTTGCAGGTGGGTTTCCACCCTACACAATTGGAGAGGTGTCCCAGTTTAAAGACCCGATGCAGCCAGTCAGTGTCACTTTGTGCGCCACATGTCATTCCATGGTTTTGTATGAGAAGGTCTGATGTGTGCAATGCAATGTTGAAATGCCATGTGTAACCAATGAGATGACATCATCTGAGTAGGATATAGACATCGTGTCTGATGCAATGTTGAGGATGTAGATTAAGTTGATTGTTGCACATGTGCCAATGTGTGCTGCAATGGAATTGTGAGTGTTAGGAATAGGAAACCATGCCAACAAACACAGTGATGTCAGTCAAGATATGTTTCAGAGGAGCTGTTTATCTGATTAGCCTGCCTGTTGCCAACATATTTGTCACAGCACGTTTTACAGCACTGTGTGCCACACGCTGCTTTAAGTTACTTAGGAAATGGTACAGATGATGTACATGTGTTGAGGTCTCTAGGGGGCTTATGTAGGAGACACTTGCACCACCGGAGTCTCACTACTCTTCAGAACTTAAGAGAGGCAGGGGCCGTGCATGGAGCTGTATTGTGCTGGGCAACAGTCAGTTGTGTACACAATGAGGATACAACTCTGCTCCATATGATGTGGGACATATCTACGGATTGTAGCAAACTAGGTATGTGCAAATTTACCAACATGATCAACCCATCATGATAATTGTGAGTGAGCTTGGTCACATCACATGTGTATTAAATGTGAATGCTGAGTGTATACCTGGTACTTAGGAGATATCAGACATGCATATGTACAGTTAGTTCAATAAGAAGGAATACTGTAGCTGCACCCAGTGCAGTGCTACTCTTCCTGTACCCCTTAGGGCACCCATACAGCCACTATGTGTGTGCTGCATTAGAAATTTTGCACACCATACCACAGGGTAGGGGGCAATAGGTATAGAATCTGACAACAATATAGATGTACTGTTCAGGCTTAGGGCAAACTATATGGGCAGTTACCCTGAACTGTACCTAGGGGCCCATTGTAAGCAATGGTGTGCCCCCTCGGAATGCGTGCTCTGAGCAGACGTTAAACCAAGGACACCTGAATGATGCATTGACATTCCTTAGAATTCTTGGTGCCTTTTCTCCTGTCCCCCTATGGGGTGAACCCCACATTGCATCCATGATGTCTGGTCAAGGCTTGATGTAGCGCAAGTTGGTGGAATGCTTGCATTACTCCACTTTTTGACTATGGCACAGGGATTTGGGACTTGTTGGCCCACTTGATCCTCACTAGTATGATGACACAAATGTTGCACAAGGAGGAAGTAGTTAAATTTCCTCTGGTCAACAATGGATAGCTGTTAACCCAGTGACATGTACATGATACAGTAGATGGCTGGTAGGAAGTTTAGTCTTGATTTGGAGATTGACATTGTTGTGGAATGTCTGGTGGACAGCATGTGTCATCTGAGGATGCTGTGTACATTATATGGTTGTTCTACTTCTACCCAGTGCAGTATTTGATGACATGTCCTCCTCATGTTTTAGCTGTCACTATGACCACAGCATAGAAGTGTGCTTTTAAAAAGAGGGCAGAACATTTCCGTCACATCATGGAGGTCCAGGCAGAGTACTGAAAAGATGGGCAGGAGGTATCGCTGTGAAAAATCTTCAGGGGATTGGCTTGAATTTCAACATAGGGGACATCCTTTACAGGATGCAACTGTGCAGGGCACATCGGGCACAACATCAGGGGTCAGGGGGGCCTCAGTTGGTCCAACCCCCTCCACATCATCTGCACCTATGCCTAGTCAGCCACAGCAACAGCCACCAGCAGCAGCCACATCCTCAAACTATGAGGCGGCCATGAGGAGGGACATGGCAGCCATAATGGCAAGGTTGGACCAACTTGAGAATGACAATGTCACAAACTACAAGTTGCTGAAGTTTTGTAAAAAAAAAACTGAAGAAGCTCTAAACATGTAGATGCACAGCTTCCCAGTTCCTGCCCTTCACCCTTTGTCTATTGTTATCATTTTTAGTGGGTTTTTGGGTGGGAAGTGATAGGTTAGTTAATAGATTAGGTTAGTTGTAGGGCAGAGTAAGTAGAGTTGGAAAGGGGTTAGTATTGTTTTTTGGTTTGGGGTGGGTGGGGGGTTATGTGTGGTGTTCTATGTTTATAACAAAATGTAAAAAAATTAAAACAAAAATTTACAAAAATATATATGTTTAGGATATAGGTTAAGTTAGTATATGTGTAGCCAGTGGCGTGGCCAAGAGGGCTACCGGAAGGGACGGCTGAATCCGACTCTGCTTCAGGCCCAGCAGTAATCCTGAAATAAAAACCCCAACTCACCCGAAATCAGAATCATAATCTAGGAAGTGACAATGTCATCGACATCTTTTACAGACAAGTCACGGCTGACTTCTATCAACTTGAGGACTTATATCGCTCAGGACATAAACACATCACACACAACATTACTATCCCTGAAAGAGAAGCCCTTCACTCCCTTGCTCAAAACAAAGATATAATCATCAAGGAGGCCGACAAAGGGGGGAACATTGTGATCATGAACAAGTCTGATTACATCAAGGAAATTGACCGGCAACTAAATGATGCCACTGCATACTCTACCTTGTCACACAACCCCTTGGCCAAAGCTAATGAACACATAATGCACACACTATCCACATGGAGAGACAAATGTCTCCTCACTGATTTGGAGTTCAAGTACATCTACAATCCAACCCCCACGTCGACATGCATCTACATTTTACCGAAAATTCACAAACCGGGTCCATTTCCGCCCGGTAGGCTTATCATCTCAGGAATTGGCTCGCCAACAGAAAGAATTTCTGAATTCATTGACCTGTTTTTACAACCTTTGGTCGTTAATCTCTCTTCCTTTATCAGAGATACCAAGGATCTCCTCAGCAAACTTAGTGACTTTGAATGGACAGGGGGGCACATCCTAGCAACCCTAGACGTTACCTCACTATACACTTGTATACCGAGAGACAAGGGTCTACTTGCCATCCAGCACTTTCTTGATACCCGTGAAGCTTCACTCCTAGAACACTCCAATATGCTTTTAGATCTAATAGAGCTAGTTTTGGATAACAACTTTTGTGTCCATGAAGGCACGTGGTTCAAACAGATCCAAGGTGTGGCAATGGGGGCCAAATTTTCCCCCTCTTTTGCAAATTTGTACATGGGCTTTTATGAATGGCAACATATATGGAGAGAATGCCCACCGGACTAGACTCAACACATACTATACTGGGGCAGATACATTGATGACGTTTTACTTTTTGGGTCAGGCAGTTTAGATACATTTGACCTTTTTTTACAACATCTCAACACCAACTCCTTTAACATCACTTTTACTGGGGAACACAGTACATCACAGGTCAATTTTTTGGACCTAACACTCTACATAAGAGGTAATGAAATCTGCTCTAAACTATATAGAAAACCTACAGCATGCAATGCCATCTTACATGCTAACAGTTCACACCCTGCCTCTCAAATTAAGGCCATTACCTATGGAGAGCTCACCAGGATCAGGAGAAATTGCAGTGAAGATATCATCTTCCATGAAGAATCCAAAGTAATGAACACACGATTCGTACGGAGGGGTTACTCACCTAGCACACTATCACGAGCTAACAACAGAATACAGCATGTTAAAAGATCAGATCTGCTGGTTACTTCCACCAACAAGAATAACCCACCCAGACCTCCATCCTTCATTACCCCCTACAATGCACTCAGTTCAAACATATATAAGATTCTTCATAAACATTGGTCATTTCTCCTAGCTGATGGATTCCTTAAAACCAGCCTTCCTCCCAAACCTAACATCACATATAGCAGTGGGCCCGCCCTTCGAAATCATTTGTGTCGCAGCTTTCTGCCACCTGAACAAGCAAACACTTGGTTACCAACGGCCCCACATGGATCCTACAAATGTGGGCACTGCAATATTTGCTGCTTCATCAAAGATAAACTTACCGAGTTCCAATACAACTCGCCAGTTACTTACAAAATCAATAAATTCATTAACTGCAACACCAAATTCGTAGTGTATTGCATTATCTGCACTTGTAGTCTCATCTATGTGGGGAGCACTATCCGACCTCTTAAGGAGAGATTGCAAGAACACATCAGGGCCATCCGCAACAATAATGTCAACTACCCCTTCGCGGTTCACTACAATGCCAAGCATAGACAACAAGAGATACTGGGCATCAGTGTACATGGCATTGACACAGTGAACTCACTACCCAGAGGCGGCAATAAAACGCTACGGCTTAGACAACTGGAAAGCAGTTGGATTATTAGACTCAGAGCTGTTGGCAGGTCATTAACATTGACAAGGATCTATACACCTTTCTTTAAAACTCAGCTGTATAAAAACACTCACCTCCATATATTTCATACACTAAGATGTATTTTTTTATGTGTCCAGCTATAACTTCTGTTCTCTATATTAGTAAGTTCTCTGACTTACAAGATGAATCTGTAACCCACTCATCTTGGTCTTGTATCATGCTTACTGTTGTGTATACTTATACATTGTTTGACGGTAGTTCATACCACCTTTTGTGTATTATGCCTTACCTTGTGACAATGGTACTTCTAACAAACTACAGTTATATTATATTTATTATATACACTTTTCTGCATGACTCTTACGTCTGATCTCCACACCCCTCTCCTTTTCTGAATGCCTCCATTGCTCGTAGCACTAGTCTCTATATGGACTCACTCCGTTTCAAAATGGCCCCCACCTTGGGCTGCTCAAACTGCTCGCCGCATCAATTAGAGTCCCTTTTCTATTTTGACTCTCTTTTGCCTGAACCGATCAACCTATAAAAAGAGGCTGACACACTCATGGGCCAAACACTCTGCCAAAACCCCGACGCGCACGGCACGGGTTTATTCGCTCCACAAATACTTGAGGTAAGGTACTGCCAGCGTTGCTGGCTTGTCTCACTACTTTCTCCCACTTACGGGGAACTCAAGGAGGCCAGGCGAGGAAAGCTTTACTAATCTGTGTCGACTAGAAAAAATAAATATATGACAAAAGCATACCACGTTGTGTGAATAGAATAGCCTTTCAATTTCTGTAGAAGTCTGGTATTGCGCAGCATGCTCCGATTGTGTGTCTTAACATGGCATAAAGTAAAGTTATACCACAGACAGAGACTAAGTGATAAAACGTTCTCTAGTTTTAGAATGACATTTTTTCTGATCGAGATTTTGGTTTTTATAAGCGGTTAAAGTGGCATTAGGGGGCATGGCATGGGCATAATCAGACTAAGTAAAACGTTCCTTTAGAAATTTTTAATTGCGTTTTGAGAAAACCTTTCTAATTTGATAGGCTCCATCTTCACTCTTCGAGTTTTTCTAGAAAGTGAAAAGAATATTACACATGTAAAATCACAGCAACCTTGGTAAAGCTAGTGACGGGGCAACGCTCCGGCGACATTATAGACCTTGGCATACCAGATTATTTACTCCCTATGTAGCTTTAAAATCAAGTAGCTTTCTGCATAACACCTGCTTTACATTAAATTGTATTTTTTGTTGTTTTATACTCCAGGCTTATCATGGCCATCATTTGCCTATACTATATGATTTCTCCCAAGGACTCATGACAACCAGTAGCTTGATCTATATACCTTTTGTGTTTACATATAATGTTTTATATACCCCCTTTCAATTACTTTTTACTTCTTTCTTTACTCTTTTTTCTTCACACTATTTATAGATCTTCTATCCACATTACAACACACTTCGCATCCCCCCTTGTTTCTTCACCACTAAGATTCAATGTTTTCTAAAAATCTTTAAAGCACATATACTGTATCACACTGTGTAGACACGTTTATGACAATCTCACCTCGCATGATGTTGCCGTTTTATTCCACTCTAGACTGACTTGTTTGCCTTTTTCTTCTGGAACGTGATTCAATTAGTCACCTATAAGACCTATTGAGGCATTCACACTACATTCTGGTCGTCACATTAACGATACACATCCCTGCACTTAATTCACACAATTCTATTGCACCTTCGCTCGGATTGTTCTCTTTACATCTGTACAAAGAATTTTAGACGTTGTGAAGTCACCTTGCGCAATTATACTATACCGTCATGTATGTATTTTTCATCTATGTTTCCACAGCCTTGACAAAGCCTTGAAGACGAAACACGTGTTGGCTGTTTTGCTGTATGGACTTATTGTTACATTCGAACATGTAACTTTTACCATTTATCACCATCTGGCTGCTCTGGACACATGGTCATTTTGTACAACGCAGTCTTTTGATTGAGATTTCAACTTTCTACCTGCACTTATAATAAATATCTACACATCATCTTCCAAGAACGAACTTTCTACTTATTCTTGAACATTATCAGGATCAGGATTCATGCTATTGGTGTGCCCTGGCCACTCTTCTTTCAGCCGAAATCATTGTCTGGCGCAAGGGCCCTGACATTTGCTACCAGTCGTGCAGCGGGCCGGCAAGTGAGGAGCCAGTGCAGTGATCGGAGCAGCTGTATCGATAGACTCGGGTCAGCTGGCTAATGAGGAGCCGCGCAGCGGAGCAGGCGGCCTAGTGACTGGGCCGAAGGAAAGCTTGTGACAACTGCCCTACAACTGAGAAGCGGGATACAGGTGCTCCCAGCTCCAGGAGGTACGCTTGTGGAGAGCGTGGACTGAGGTGCAACGCAAGGGGGAAGACCGTGACCGTCCCGCTGAATGTGAGGAGAGCGGCAAGGCCACACAGGAGGTGCAGTCAGCAGCATGAGGGCGTGGGTTATCTGGGCTGCAGAGGACATGTGGCCACTGCCGCCCGACTGAGGAGGAGACTGCAGGCCGTCCCCAGCCCTGAGAGGTACGCTTACAGAGAGCGGTGGATTGAGGCACATCGCGGGGAGGAGACGGCGACCCCCCTGATGAGTGTGAGGATCATGGCGAGGCCACACAAGAGACGCGGTTGGCCACAAAGAGGGCAGAGACTACCCGGAGTGCAGCCCAGGCTGCGACAGAGGACTGCGGCCTGGGGAAGGCCCGCAGAGAACAACATTGGCAACTTCAAGGGAAGGGAGGAATCCCCCACTTGGGCTGATATTGGTGGCACCAGATGATTTTTTGCGGGAAGAGCCCAACCGGAAGGAAAGACAGGAGGAATCCACAGATAACTGTCTACCCTGTGACTATCATCCTGGGCCGGGGAACCAAAAACCAGAACTCGGAGAGGAGTAGAGAGGATGAACAGGGGGCAGGGCTGCGGAGCCCCTGCCCGACCAAATGCGCAGTAGTCTTTTCCTGCACCATTACACCGAGATTGACACTGGGGGAAAGCCCAAAGTTTTGCACCTCTTCAGTGCAGTCCTCTGCACGATGACTTATAACTGGTGATCATTGTACGTGCAGGCTCGGCTGGGTGCCTGTGGGTCCCTCATACTGACACTAGAGATTTGAAATTCTATTCTGGAACAGGCTCACAGAAATAAAGATGGACCGCAACAAAATGGATAAACCTGGGGAGGCCGGGTCAGGAGCACAGGAGGAGGTGGCGCTAGGTGAAAGAAGAAACTCTCCGGACGCATCGTTGGCCAACCACACTGGCGGAACACACCCAGAAATGTATTGACATACTAAAGGCAGTGCTGGACAACAAGAATACACTGGAACCCAAGGTCGATGCATTGCAGATAGACATGGGCCACCTGCGCGAAGATCACAAGAAACTGAAGGAACATGTGGAAGCCACCGAAAGCACAGTATCTGATGCCTCCGTCGGTAGCAGACGCTGCCTCTCACATCAGTGCTTTACAAAAGGAGGTGACACAACTGCGGCAGCGGGTAGAGGATCAGGAGGGAAGGTCCTGACTCAATAACATATCCATGGTGGGGCTACCGGAACATGAGGAGGGCCCCAGCATGGACCTATACATGGAAAAGTGGCTATCTCATACAGTCCTGCAAAACACTCGTCCTTCTTCTCAGTGGAGAGAGCCCAGGGGCCCTTCTATGCCACGTGGTGGTTTGCATCTTTAATTATCAAAACCGAGATCAATTCCTGCAGATGGCACGCTCCCAAGGCCCCTGGAGAATTTAGGATGTGCAGGTACATATTTATCCCGACTACACTTTGGAAGTACAGCGGAAACAAGCATCCTTTCTCATGGTTAAACGCACGCTCAGGGAGCACAATATTAAGTATGTGCTGCAATTCCCTGTGGCCCTCCGGGCCAGAATGGACAATGACACCACCATTTGTACTACTCCGGGTGTGTCGCGTAGGCTCTCATTATTCTAATGAGACTACTGGATTTTGAGCGGCAAGATCGTTCACAGTGTGGGGGACTAAGTCTGACCCACGGTAGATGATACTTGTCACTCTAAATCTGGGTTTTGCTCCGGCTAACTAGCAGTGCCTCCTCTCTCCCTAATGGTAGAGACAATTGGGCAGCCGAGCGCATGCCATCTTAGTACTTCTCAGGGAAGTCGTGGTCACTCAGGTCACAACCGGTTCTCTCATATACAGTACGGTCTCATATATAAATGACAAAGGCAGTTTAAGTTTTAAAGATTGGTTTAATAAAACAACTGCATTTTGGATAGCAAAGCGTGAGCTGCAATAACCAGAACTATACAACACAGTAAAATTAAAATAGTAACGATGAGAGTGAAGCACAAGTATAAGGCGATCATAGTGCTGCTAGATTATTTTCTCTCTAAGTTATATTTCGAGCACAGCATGTTAAGCTCTAAGCCTGCCTTTCAGGTTCCCCCGGGAGGACATCAACCCTGATACCTGAGCAAAGGCCTGTAATCTGCATCAGCATCTGCAACGGGGCATTCAGCATCTAGTTGTCGGTCCCTGGCTGGAATGTCCTTCTTGACGTATACTAGGACTAGGAAGTGTTTTTATAACTAACACGCAAATGTTGTAAGAAAATGTACCTACGTAAGGATGTGTATTTTCTACGAATACTGGAGACTAAATTTCTACCACGTTTACCGGCAATGTTCCAGACTGTAGCCTTGACTGAAGCACAGGGCGATCAAGAATGCATTATTTGAGAACACGGTGCTGAACTAAGCTAAACAGTGTGATAGAAGAAATTAAAGCAAGACCGTAAAACTGGTTATTGTAAAATAACAGTGCAAAGCTGAATAAAATACATCTAGGGCAAAGTGCACAGCGGCCTAGTGTGTTAAACTAACGTGCATGAAGCTATATTAAAAATAGCTACACTACAGATGAAGCCTGGGCATGGCTGGAGAGCAGGGCATAACCCACACAATACCAAAACCACCTTAACGATCCATGAGGCTTATGAGACGGGAGAACCCAGTCGCCAGCAGACAGTGGCCATGGACTGGCTCCTCGAGAGAACAAGCGGCCAAAGAAAGAGCACAGATAGTGGCTGAGATGGAACTTCAGGCTGAGTCCCCGCCTTCGCCTGTTCTGAGCGGGGAACAGCTGGACGTGGCTGTCCTAGAACTGGACAATGATCAGATACATGTAATCTTTGGAGATGGCCCACCAGTAACACCATAAACCGCTGAAGGCGTGCAATAAGATATGTTACTGTGCCTGAATAACATGTTAACTGCGATGGGCCCAACACGCCGAAGAAGTACTGGACATATAGAAGGCAGGGTTGGGTGTCCATCACACGGGCTGAGCACTATTAACTTATATGATGTTACGTTACTTGCCCCTCGTAGACCAACCACATAAACCCCACATACACCACGGTGTATCCATAGTTGAAGTCTAGAAAGTTTAGTTCTGTATAAGCATTGCAGTGCTAACGGCTGATCGCCAGTTGGTACACCAGGATGGGATGGGGAGTTTACTGTCATACCTATTTTATGTTAGAGGGTCTGTTTTACTGGTTTCCAATGGTTTTGAATGGCTGTGCATTCTGGGGTGTTCGATGGCAGGGTTGGTGATGGAGAGGGGGCGGATGGTCAGAGTAAACTCTGAATTCTCAGCTGCCCCCCACCTTGGGGAACACAAGATATAGACAATATCAGATACTACTAAACAAATGGCACAATACTCTCTTATGATGTGGAATGTAAGAGGGCTGGCGGGCTTTAGTAAAAGATGTAAGGTATATCAGTTTTTACGACATCACAAAATACATGTAGCTTTGCTGCAAGAGACCCATCTTACCGCGCTGGACTTGGAAAAGATGCGTTAACGCTGGCGGGGTACGATAGTTGAGACCACATAGTCGAGATACACCAGAGGGACACTTATATGGGGGCACAAGGGGTATCCTTGGAGATGCTACACTCTAGGGCAGACCCAGAGGGGCACTAGACGGAGCACTGATCTCTCTAATCTCACTTTATGCCCCTAATGCCAATCAGAAAACATTCCTGCAAGCATTTAATAATACTCTACTCCATAACCGGATGGCACCATGCTATTGGGGAGGGACTTCAATGGCACTCCAAATATAGAACTGGATCAATCTCGCCTAACGGTATTGGGTGCCTAATCTATAACGATCTCACAACATTTGCATCAGTGAGCAACACACAACCAGGTACATGATGAGTGGTGACATTTACACCCCATTGAAAGCGAGTACTCATATTACTCAGGATTATACGTCCTACAAACTAGGATTGACCTTGTTTATTGTAGCCCGTAAGCATTAATAAAAATTACTAATGCTGGGTATCATGGGCGGGCTCTGTCGGATCTTTCGCCCCTCTGGATAGGGGTATGGTGGAACCGAGTCCCCCCGAGCATACCCCCATGGAGGTTCCCAGTTCCAGCTTTACGGGATGCAGCATATAGGGACTCCTTCAGAGGGCATATTTATACTTATTTTTAGATGAATGAGGGCACAGCATCAGATACGGGGACTGAATGGGATGCTTTTAAGGTGGTACTCAGGGGCCACGTGATGAAGACTGATTTTGGAGTTGGACTACTCCTGCGCAGGGAGCTCCAGGGCCTAGAAACCAAAATGCGATATTATGAACAGCTCTTGCTCATGGATGACACCGGGGATACACCGCTAGTGAGTATACACATAGATCACAAGAAAGCGCTCGACAGACTTGGCCAATTGAGTTATAGGGAATACCAAGCGGTAGGCACGCAGAGGGGGATGAATCGGGCAAACTCCTGGCCTAGCTTTTAAGGTCGGAGGACGGGCACAATACTCTCAACCTCTTTTACTATAGGACAAGGGACTCACCAGGTATGCCCTTTATCTCCATTGCTCTTCATGTTGGCGGTGAAACCCATGGCACACGCCTTACGGATGCGTGCACCCGATTGGGGATGGCACATCATCTCATTATATGCGGATGACACCTTGGTATACCTGCGTAACTCTGCCGGAGTACTACCCCAGCTGATGGCACTCTTGCAGCAGTTTGGTAGGACATCTGGCCTCAAAGTGAACTGGGAGAAATCTTGCCTGTTCCCTCTCTCACTCTTGAATACAGATCAGCAAGAACAACTGTCTGGCACCCACTGGCATGGTCCTGCGACACTTTTAAGTACCTGGGGGTCAGAATCTATCATGACGAACAGGACCTTGTAGATGCAAATATTGGAAAAACACTGACGGAAGCGAGATCTTCCTAACAACTCTAGGCGTCCCTCCCCCTATCCCCAATGGGTAGACTGGCTATATCCAAAATGCTGGTGCTCCCTAGACTATTGTATCACTTCTCAGCTCTACTGGTATCCCTCCCACGGAAATGGTTTGCTGAAATGAGGTAATTTCTTATAGCATTGATTTGGGGCAAAAGAAGACGCCGGGTGTCTTTGGACAAATTATATGCGTCCATATCAGAGGGTGGCCTGGAAGCACCAAATTATGAACAATACTACGCAGTGGTTCAGCTCCAGTGGCCTATGCGCTGGTTAGAGGATCAGAACATACACAAATTGAGTGGTACATACCGACACAGTAGCTCAAATGGGCTGCTATGCTGGATCATGAAACCTGACTCAGACACACCAGAAGACGATAGTAATATACTAATGAAAGTCACTAAGAAGTGCTGGACCAAATACACACATGTTGCACAGCAAAAATACCCATATGCCCCCTCCTACTACTCTGGGTCCTGCCGGGATGCGGGGATAAACAATACTGTCCGACGGCGTCTGCCTGGGTTACTGCAGGTATTGCAGACTGGGGAGACATATTTGAAGACCACATGCTGATCCCATTCGATAGCCTGGTCAATGATTATGGCATATCACTGGGCAAAACAATGGGAGCAACCTCTTCTAAACCCAACAATTATTTCCACGAACGCTTGCTACAAATATACACAATTTAACTATTTACACCACACTTATTTTACCCCCGCTAGACTGGTGAAAATATACCCAGGAGTGGAAGACAAGTGTCCGAGATGCCATGTCCGGAATGCCAACTTCACTCACATACATCAGTATCTCCTCAGTTCTGCACTTGCAATCGTGCCACCACTTCTTGCAATCAGTGATAGTCCTCTTCACCTCTGCCACGCTATTGACTTTATCTACTATTACCTGCCATACAGCCTCTCTCCTACCTATTGGTAATTTGGAGGTGACAAAGAGCTGGTGTTGGTGCTCTGTCACCTCTCTGACAATGATATCATTCTCCTCCTCACGAAAGCAACACTTCCACTTCCTCTTCCCTTTCTCCTGGGACTTTGCTGGACCCTCCTGGCTGGTACTTGGCTGATTTTCGATCTCCCAGTGGTCTCTCTTGGCCTGCACTTTCCATCTTGTCTTCTCAAATTTTATTTTCTTGCTCGCATGTTTTTTTTTCTCCCTAATGCTGTTAAATATAGGTCTAAACTGTTTTGCATCAAAAAAGTGCTGCAAAATGTTCTAATGCCACTTTTGCAGCATTAGCATCAGTTTGCCTTTGCTGGCTTGAACAAGGGAAACCGTTTGGCAATGGACCATCCACCATTGGCCACTGGCTTGTCAGCCTACCAAGATCTGCCCTAACTAGACCCACAAAAGGATTCCCATGACGGGAGCCGGCGAAGGCCTTATCTAGGTTGAGCAGTCGAACCTGCCTGGGTCTGCCATGTGAGATATAGTAACTCCTGTCTCAAAAAAGCAGGATTGTCACAGATTCACAGGGAGAAGTCTCCCTGCACCACAGGAACAATTCCTTTTTGTGCTTCCTAAGCAAACGTCTGTTTTGGGGGGTTGTTTCTGGAAATCAATGGTACTCAACATTCCATTTGCTGATTTTTGGTGGAAGAGCACTAACTAAAACTGCTTTTTACCGTAGGGCCTCACACAAAAAGGAGGAGGGAGAGCACTGGCTGGCATACCAGCATAGCAATTAGTCCGGATACATTATGGTACATGCAGTGCGGGATAACACTTACTTTAGTTGACATGTGTTTAAGGGTAGTTGTCATTCATTGGCAACACGTCATTTTGGGTGCTGGAAATAATGCTCAAAGTCTTCTGAGGTCTCTGTACCATTCAAAGAGCACAGGTGGATCAGCCAGAGCACTTCAGCTCATTAGCTCAATGGAGCCGTTTCAAACAAAAGCAGGGTGGGAGCACACTGCCTGACATCCAGACACTCAGTTTGCCACAATGCCTTATGGTAAATGCTGTGCATGATAACACTTATAACATAGGGCCTGGTTTAGAGTTCAGGTTACTCCATCACAAACATGACAGATATACACTTCACTGTATTACAAGTGCATTATATGCAGTGACACTTGACATTCGGCAGACAGGATGTCCATCATGCTTGTGACGGAGTAACCCATCCGCCTAACCCTAAATCAGGCCCTTAGTTGAGAACACTCAATTTGTTGGTCAATATGACATTTGCTGTCCAAACATTTTGCAAACTCATCCAAAATATAGAAAATTACTTTCGACAGGGACACACCAATAACCCCACTGGAAAGACACGAGAAGCAATGTATCAGTTATACTGTATACATTTTTTCTTGAGGGGGATAAATCATAAAATTTAACAGGAAAAGTGCATGGTGAAAAATGCAAGGTTAGTCAAACCTGCTATCTATTAAAACTGATTTAACATTTATTGTTATTATTTACACTGAATCTAGCGCCAGTAGAAATTCATCAGTTGTACACCATTTAGTTAACAGATCAGCGTTCTGCCAGTTTTCCTCTTTAAAGTGGGTTCTGCAGCCTAGAAACTTTCTCCACAGTAGATAGAAGCAGTACAGCATAGAGACACTATATTGAGCTCAATGTGGTTTCATGATTATGGAGTAACGTTTGTGTATTGCTTCCAATGAACACCACACCAAGTACACAGAGGCAAGCATTCTCTGAAAGACATGCATCCTGTGCAGTGGCATGCATTAGCTGCAGGACATGCACGGTCAGCAGTGTCATGCATTTTCTGAAGGTCATACACTGTTTGATCCAAATAACAGCTTTAAAACCCACTTATTTTGGACAAACCATTTTTTCAAACAAACATTGTGGCACATCTGGAAGAACCCAGATGCATACCTGAGCAGGCTTATTTTGGCAGATTGTCTGAACATGGATAATGTGTCGGGAGTCCCATGGCTGCCCTATGTCCAGAAATGCTTTGGAAGGATGGGTATCCCTGAATTTTATCATGGCCCGAATAGTCTCTTAGATGTCCCGACCAGTAAAATGAAAGGGCTCCTGTCAGAATTAATGTGTAGTACCCTTAGCCTTGCTGGCAGTAAGGGAGGGGGAGATTTAAGGAGAACTGGGACAACTCAACCAGATCATTATTTATGAGTAATTGATAGGGAATGGCACAAGTTTCTTTTAACTGGGTCCCATCTCAACACGCTACATTTTTTGTGGCTTTTCCAAGCAGGGGGACGTGTTGTTTAGATTTGCCTCCTTGCCACCGTGAAGCTCCCTCAGCTCGATCTACCCTCCAACTACCTTATTTTGTACAATTTACCTACTAGAAAGGAAACACTTCTTGAGTCCCCACTTGAGGGAAGTAGGTGTTAGATCCTATACTGCTGCTTTTGATTATTTAGAAGGTTTGGAGTAATGTAACTGTGATTGAGACAGTATTGAACTTCATTTTAAGTTTTTTTTAAATGTGCTCTATTTATCCATAATCTGAAGCAATTTTTTAATAGATGTAAATGTTATTGGCTTATGTTTAAACCTGTTTTTTACACTTTTTGAGAAAATGTGTTTATAGGTTGTATTTATTGTGATTTGAGCATCTATGGGGTCTGGATTATGAAAAATTGAGTAAGTGATAATTGACCTCCATCCCTTCTACTAAAAAGACAGTCTGATTTACTTGTTGATGTAATCTAATATTTTCTTCTTTTTTATATGGTAATTTTTTTAAGTGTGATATATATTGTATGTAACTTTTATGGCTTGTAGTTGAATAAAGTATTTACTGACTGACTGACTGGCAAATACAGAGGTCATCGCTGATAATTCATGGCTGTTTGGCAAGCACCATGGGATCTTCCAGTACTATCCGGCCCAAACATAGGCTGTTAAAAGTTCGCACTGGATGAGTGACAGCAAAGTACTGATATTACCTTAATTGTCAGCCTCTAATTAGGTGTTTCACTTGTTTTTTTGTTTTGTTTCGGAACGATCTTTTAAGTAATTTTTTTATTGGATTAATAGAAAACACAAATAAACAAAAATGAACGATACAGCACTGTGAGTCCGAAATCACAAAACACTCAAGGAGTCTACAAACCACAAACTTCCTAGTGTATTATCTGCATCTTTGGTGAATCAAGCAATAAACTAAAAAATACACATGCAAATCTATAAAAATATTTTGTTCTAGTCCAATTGCCTGTGTACATCACCTATGTCAGGAATTGTATGAATATTGAGTCAACCCCCTTGAGTAAACATGGCAGAATCGTGTAAAATATTTCCTTTCAATTGTTTCTAAGTGTAGATACCAAGGCCCAGATTTACTAAGGGCTTGCGTTACTCATGCGTCATGCAAAGTGACGCAAGACAACACAAGCTCTTAACTGGAATTTACTAGGTAAGGCAAACCCACCTTGCATGACTCTGCTTGGATTAATTAATCAAGGGTACTGCAAGGCTGAGCAATTTTGCTGTCTTGTGTTACCTTGCAGCAGGGTGGTGTTCCATGGGTGGTGTGTTGGTGTTCCCACACATCCATCCATTGATTTTAGCACATTCCCAGATTTACAAAAAGCTGTAAACCTAGGAGTACGTCAAAGTGGTACCCCTCCCAGACTCACACTTGAGGAGAAATATCTTTTTCTCCTCCTTACTTCCTTTTTCAGTGTGTGATGCATTCCGCATCATACATAGAAAAAAGAAAAAACATCTTTGAGGATTGTTTTTGTGGAGAAAGCTACTACTCTATGAACGTGATGCTGGATATATTAAAGTCAAAATACCATCTTCGGCAGTGTATGGAGGCAAACTTTGGGGACACAGAAATAGTGAGAGATTACATGTCGTTGAAAATGGTTTTAATGGCGTTTCTGGCTGTTAGGTCCTCGGATGTCAATACATCATTTAATACTGCGATAAGGTGTTAAGGCCATTAAAGATATTGTTACAGTGGATGAAATTGTGTTTGAAAGAACCAACATCCGTAGATAGGCTTCTTCTGATGGATTTTACGGAAGTAAGAGGAGAATTAACATTACGTTTTTAGAACACAAACGGAAACCCTTATATGGACTAGGATTTTGGGTAAATGCAACCACTGTATGCCAAAATGCTTTAATAGAAGTGAAACAAAGGTACAGGGAGCTAAAGGTAAAAAGTACTTGAAATAAAGAACTTCCCTGTACATAGTATATGGCGACTGGGGATAATAAAGAAAGATACTGTATCTCGGGATCCTAATGTCCATCCCTATATGTTCCTTGTGCATAAATACAGCGTAGGCTGCATGTGTTGCCACTAAAAACTTCAAACAGGAATGTAAACGAAAGGTATAGTTAAAAACAAGTAATTCGATATGTCATGCAGACGTAATTGGAAGTACTAAGCACTTCATACTGTTCTTCCCCTTGTATCGTGGCCCACGTTCAGGTTAGCCTGTTCCCCTTTTCAGAAACAAATTGCTTGTTCTCACAGGAGGATGCTATGTGTCACAACTCCGTTCAGAAGGGGGCCCAACTCCAGGCACAACAGAGTTACCAAGTGAACCACACAGGACTCCCGCTTTAGCATGTGATTTAGACCTTCTTGATGATCCAAGACTGATGGAATTACAAAGCATACTGTTTAAATTGATTTGTGGACTGACCTTTAGAGTTTCCATGAACGTTATTGCCGATTTAAGGAAATAGGTTTACATTTCAAAGTTTTATTGGTGAATTATTAGTACACTGAACATTGGATGGATAAAACCACCAGTGTAAAATATTTTTTCATCCGAAACATGATGTTTAGGATGTAGGAGGGTAGGTCCTTCTTCAGGCACCTATGTGTAGAATTAGATGCTAAGCAAATCATTGCTTTATTTATTAACAGCATACTTAAAAATTACATTATATTGTTAGCACTAATATAGAGTCTCATTTTCTGGGCGATTTGGTGTTTTTGTCACCCTAAAAGGCGTGATAATGTTCTCACATTTAGTTGTTTTGTTTCTATTGTGGATTCAATAAAGTACTGATAACACAGAAAACAGGCTGCATACCACCAGTGTGCTGAAGATCTCCCTCAGGCTGGAAATCTGCTGATAGCCACCGCAATACAATGTGTCCAGACAAACAGGAGGAATCATGATAGACTCAGATACCACAGCTTGTGCGCATGACAATGACTTGCCGGAAAAGGTGTACCTCTCACTGTGTCTAAACATGGTGAGCACAATGAAACTGTGAAACTAATTTTGGAAAACGGATCCAATAATTTCTTGAGCAATATTTTTAAATCCACAAAAGACATGCTGTGTAAAATAATTGCAAATAAAAGCAATGCAGGTAAGTTATGTGCACCATTTTCTAAACAACTAGGGTCAAATTGCCAAACATTTTCAGTCGGTGTAATTTGGTGTATTTGTGGTAAAAAATGCATGTTAGAAATGGGGTGTCTATGCAGTCAGTTTAGACCCTGTCCAATCAGGGATCGTCACTCTAGCCAGTGTAAGGGAGGTACCCAGCTCAGATAACCCCTGCTCATCCCCTTGGTGGCTTGGCACGCGCAGTGGAGCTTATCTCCGAGACAATGTGTAAAGCATTTGCACATAACATACAATAATACAGTGAAAACACTACAAAAGGACACCACATCAGTTTTAGAAATATAGGCAATATTTATCTGTGTAAAGCAAGTGCCAATATTTATCTGTGTAAAACAAGACCAAAACGAGAAAAACCCACCATACAGTAATAAATATAGGAATTTTGCAAGAAATAGCTTAAAAATACAGTTCTTTTAAGTCGATAGATCACGGTATTGTGAACAACAAATTCAACAGTTTTGGCTGACCACGAGGTGATGGGCCAGCTATGGTGTCAGGAAGGCCCACAAACAGTATCTTCGAAATGTAGGGTGTTGTGGTCTTCACAATGAGACGCAGAGTAAGGTGTCACTAGTGTTGGCAGGTGTTGGAAGGCATCGGCCACATGCATTGCAGATCAAACTCTTGGATGATAACAAAGTCAGAAGCATTGCCGTTGATGGGGTCGGGGTTACGTTGCAAAGTGGGATGATGCAACGTGCGGTGCCTATAGGACACAGTGCAGACAGTGGCTCAGTGACGGTATCCTGCAGCGTTGGTGAGACCAGGGCTGTGGTGTGAAGTGGGGCGGTGTGATGTGCGGAGGCTCCAGGTCACGTTGCATGCAGTGGTGTCATCGTTGCTGAAGCACTGTTGTTGGTAGGACCACGGTGTCGGTGTGACGCAGGGTGGGCTTCATGCAGCACCCATGGATCGTGATGAAGGCAGGGGCGTCTGTAGACGAGGCTGGAGTCGATGGTTTTGGCTTTCGGTGGACCCGGGCTGCAGTGTCGGATGGGTCAGTGCTCCTTGTACCTCACAAGCAGTGTCCTCGGCCACGGCGCAGGCAGCAGCATCGCTGTCAGCGTAGAGCGTCTTCGTTGGGGAAACCAAAGCTTCGGTGTGAGCGAGGCGATTTTGAGTGCCGGCCCCACAGGTGATGGAACAAGCAATGGCTTGGTGATGGCATTAGGTGGCAGTGTTAGTGAGACCAGGGTTCCGATGCAAAGCAGGCATGGCACCGTGCATCGTCGTCAGGTCACAGTGCAGGCAGTGACTTTGTTGATGGTGTTGTGGTGGTTTTTCTTCTGCCGTAGCACAAACCACACAGTTCCCTGTGCTGTAGGCAGGTGGACCTGAAGTCTTTGATATCCCTGAGATTTCCAACAGGAGGCAAGCTCTACTTTAAGCCCTTGGAGAAACTTAAGAAGCAGGATAGACTGCAAAGTCCAGTCTTTGTGTCCTCTTTAAGGCAGAAGCAGCAACAGTAGGCCAACCCAGCAAAGCGCACACAGCAAAGGGGAAGTAATCCTCCTCCAACTCTTCTTCTTGGAAGAGGTTCTTCTTGATCCAGAAGTATTCTAAAAGTCTGAGGTTTTGGGTCCACTATTTATACTCATTTCTGCCTTTGAAGTAGGCAAACTTCAAAGGAAAGTCTCTGTGGTTCACAAGATCCCGCCTTGCCCAGGCCTGGCCCCAGACATGCCCTAGGTGGTTGGAGACTGCATTGTGAGAGGACAGGCACCGCCCTTTCATGTGAAGGTGTCAGCTCCTCCCTCCCCACTCTAGCCCAGGAAGACACATCAGGATATGCAGGACACACTTCAGCTCCCTTTGTGTCAATGTCTAGAGAGCATTCACAAACAGCCCAACAGTCAGTCTGACCCAGACGTGGATTCCACAGGCAGGCAGAGGCACAGAATGGTTAAGCAACAAATTACCCACTATCTAAAAGTGGCATCTTCAAACAGACAATCTAAAAACGAACTCTACCAAAAGACGTATTTTTAAATTGTGAGTTCAGAGACCCCAAGCTCTAAATCTCTATCTCCTCCCAATGGTAAACTGCACTGAAAAGATATTTAAAGGCAGTCCCCATGTTAACCTATGGGAGAGATAGGCCTTGCAATAGTGAAAACTAACTTTGGCAGTATTTCAATATTAGGACATGGAAATCACATTAGTACAAGTCCTACCTTTTAAATACACTGCACCCTGCCCCTGGGGCTACTTAGGGCCTTACGAAGGGGTGACTTACATGAAGTAGAAGGGGTGGTTTGGGTCTGGCAGGTGGGTAGACTTGCCAGGTCAAATTGGCAGTGCAAAACTACACACACAGAGACTGCAGTGGTAGGCCTAAGACATGTTTCCAGGGCTACATGTGTGGGTGGCACAATCAGTGCTGCAGGCCCACCAGTAGCATTAGATTTGCAGGCCCTGGGAACACCTGGTGCACTCTACTAGGGACTTACTAGTAAAACAAATATACTAATCATGGTTAAACCACAATCACAATACAATTTACACAGGGAGCAATTGCACTTTAGCACTGATCAGCAGTGGTAAAGTGTGCAGAGACAATAAACCCACAAAAACAGATCTTAAAAACTAGGAGAAAAAAGGCAAAATGTTTGGGGATAACCCTGCAATTAGGGCCATTTTCAACAATGCAATACTTGGTAAATACATATTACTACTGTTGCATGGAAACAGATTATGTGACAATACTGATTGTGGTAAATTGATCTATTCAAGCTGAGGTACAGCAAAAACACAGAAACAAATCTACAGCATTATAATAGACATACAGAACACCAAACTAACACTGCTTCACCTGTTTGAAGAGCAGTGCTGTGGGGTTAAACGATTTAAGGGGAGAAAGGAGTTTTCCCTGTGCTGTTGGGCACCACGTTGTCGGAAAAAGTGATCAGCACATGATTGAGCATCCTTGCCAGCTGTATCATTCTGGTGACTCTGCATACATGATCACTCGGAGGGGTGTTCTGCAAACATCTTGGAGTATTGGGCATAGGGGGATGTGATAGAACTGCAGAATTCAGCCTGGACAAAGGTCACCAAAACTGGGTTTGCCAAATTAATGCCATCCGTTTTGGAAAGGGGAGGTGGACTAGTATTAAAAACAGCCCTTTCCAAGATGGTGGGCTTTCCACCGGATGCTATCTGATGTCCCATATTCAAGATGGAGTTGAGTCATTTCCTCTGATGTCAGCGTCTGCTTGAATCATACATCAGAAGGGATTTCCAGGTAATGAGCACACCACAGTGCATTCCTTCCCTTATGTTTCTTCTCATTCTTCACCCTTATGCTTTTTTTCGTTCTGGATGTTTTGTAACAGTTGGCACTTCTGTTGCATTCTACTTCTACATAGTCTTGCTTGGCTTTCTTCTCTTTTCTTATGTTAGTGGAGTTTGGTTCTGTATTACTATTCATTTTCAGAGAAGAGACAGAAATTACCAAGGAGAATTTTTAATCCTATGAGGTGTTTTCTCTCTTACATGGGACCCTCTATAAGAGACTTTTGACACCTTCCACATGTACTGTTCTGTGCAGGGTGGGATTGTGGCAGCTGAGATGAGTCACCCTTTTCTTGGGCAGTGAAGACGGGGCCGAGGACTCAGAAAGATCTTGTTAACGTCCAGTCCTTCAAAAGTGCAACAGAAATGCAACTCATCAAAAACATATTAACAAAAGAATGCAGCATTAAGTCACAACACAATAACACCACACAAAAGACAAGACACTAACTATATACAAATATGTAATAATGTTACAGGAGCACAATACAACACAACAGCAAAGGAGCACAAGAAGACACTAAACGAATACACCCACATCATAACACCGAAATAGATAACCCAATGCAACTGACAAAACAATTACGAAACACCACTTTACAACAAAATAGCAACACAGAAACATACCAACACATTTAAAATTTTCACCAGCACAAAATAGCAACACAACTAAACAATGAAGCTAAAAAAAGAACCACAATGTAATTATTTAAATATTGTGTCATAGTGCTGTGTATTTGTGAGGTTTTATTTTGAAGTTGTATATTGTTTGGTGCTGTTGTGCAGTTGTTTTTCTTTTGTTAAGTTGTGTTGTATTGTATTGATATTGTGCGGTGTGACTGTACTTGTTTTGACACATGTTTGTGTTGTACTTTTGCATTGCTGTAGTTGTAAAGTTCTCTCTTGGTATTGTGATTTTATAATTGATGTATTAATTTTATTACTTTTTTGTGATTGGTTTGTTGCATTATTTTCTTCTGTTGTGCTTTGTTATTTTTCATTGCATTTGTGTGTCAATATTTTATTTTGTTGTTATACATTGTACATAGGTGATTATTGTGTTGTATTGCGGTGCAGTCGTTTGTATTGGTTCATTCTTTTAGGTCATGTTTGCTTTTGTGCTGTGCTGTCGCATTGATGTTGTTTTGTGTTAAAGTGATGTGTTTGTGTCATATTTCGTTATTTGTGTTCTTGGTGAGAGTGTTGCTTTTCCCACTGTTATCTTTCCTAGAATTATTCTGTTATGTTGTTGAGTTGTTATTATGATGTACTCTGGGAGAGTTAATATTGTGCTGATATTATGGTGTTCTATTAAGGTTGCTCCCTTGTGGTGAGCTCTGTAGTATACTATTAGGTTTTGGCTTTGTTGTTTTGTGATTATAGTATATTACTGTGTTGTGTTGTGTTGTGTAGTTCATGAACTTCAACAAATGTGGTGCAGGCCAGAAGCAACATGTTTAACAATGTACCACTGACGAAGGTGGTAACATACTACTGCCCCAGCTCTTCTGTTGTTTAGGACACCAATCAGCCTAAATCCATGACACAGACAATGTCTTAAATAAGTACTTCCTGGATTGAATAAAATGATCCTACCTCAAGAAAACACCCCAGCCTATCCTTTTCTGTGTTCCCATCATCCTCACCATCAAAATAGCTGAATCCTCAAACATCAAGCAGAATAAACAGCAGCATCCTGCAGCTTATTCGGAATGCCTGTTGTGCTGAATCAATAAAAGGCATTGAACCTCTCCAAGGCAAACACATAGAAGATGTGCCTCATGTAAAGTTAATATCTTACCCATATCCTATTTATCGGTGTTTGTATACTATCCCTAGTATTTACATTCCAATCCAGTGGAACACTGCCAACTCTTTAAAAAAACAAAAACGTTTTTAAGATCAGTCCCTGTATTCCTTAAGGAAAGCAGGCTGCATTAAAAAAGTTTACTTTATGTAAAAGCATTCACAGATATGAAGGTCTGCTAGCTCCAGGAAGCTAAAATACCTGTGATGGCCTCCAAACAGAATGAGTCATAAATCCATTAATATTCATGAGGGAGCTTGGATTACAATCCGCTACAAGTTTAAATGCTGACCTATAGGACATAGGCTGGCTCTTAAAAAATATACTGGTTGCTAAAATACTGGTTGCAATTTGCAACCAGTATTTTGCAATCATTGTATGCTGGCCCAAGGAAGTAGCCAGAAAATTAAATTACCCCCCACTTCAAACCAAAGCTCTTATGGCACCAAGCAAACTAAACAGGACATCATGACCCCGTCCAAGAAGAGCTCTCTTGACTCTTCCATTCAAGTATCCATCCAGTCATCCTTCAATCCACCTGCTGATATCCACAATTTCACCTTTATATTCTGTCATCTATTCAGTCTTTCATATATCATTCCCTTTCACCATTCTGTCCATCCACCCCTCCCTATCCAAACCTATACATCCATCTCCAAGCCTATCCATCCGTCCACCCTTTCACTCATCCATCTCTCATTCACCCTTTCACTCATCCATCCATCCGTCCATCCCTTTCACTCTATCCAATCATCCACCCTTTAACTCCATCCATCTGCCCATTTATTTCATCTCCTCAGCCATACATCCTTTCACTCACTCATCCATCAACCCTTCACGCAGTCATCAATCCATGCATACATCCACCTTTTCTATCACTCACCCATCCATTATTTCACTCATCTACCCATCCTTTTACCCAGCCATCTACACTTGCATTGTTTCATCCAATCTTTAAGTCATTCATCCATCCATTTCCCCATAAACCATCCTTTCACTCACGCATGCATTCACCCTTTCACTCACACATCCATCCTTTCACTCACTCACTCTCCTTTGCCTGCCAAGTTCCAGACAGAAAAGGCCGATCACGACCTCCACCCTGGTGTAGATTCTAAATTTGGGCATTCAAAACATCCCAGCATCCAGCCTTTCACTCATTCATTCATCCATCACATTCACCTATCCACCTTTTCATTGTATCCATCTATCCACCCTTTCACTACATCCATCCTTCCATCCATCCACCCTTTCTCTAATTCATCCATCCTTTTTCATCTTCAATCCACCTTTCACTCATCCATCCATTCACCCTTTCATACATCCACCCACCCTTTCATTCATTCGTCAGTTCTTTCACTTACCCATCCATCCATATACCATCCCCCTTCACTCATCCATTTATTCTTTCATTCTTCCATCCTTCCATCCATTTTTGCAGTCATTCATCTCATCCACCCTTTCACTCATCCATCCACCTTTTCACTCACACACCTATCAGTCAGCCCTTTCACTCACTGAACCACCCAACCAACAGTCACCCTTTCACGTTAAATATGAGCCCTTTTCTGCCGAACTAAACACAGAAGAGACCCATTAAGAACTCAACCCCCCAATAAGCTGCTAAATCATGGAGTTGACGACGCCCCTGATCTGACCCCTAGGGTCTCTTTACAATGAACTACAAAGTGGTGGCAAATGTGCAATCCCTGCCTCTGGAATGAGTTACTCTGAAAACATTTTCCAAAACATATTTCGAAGCCAGTTTCTTCAGATCCTGGTTTTAAGTGTGAGCTGCATTTATGCTGTTCATGTTCTCAGGCATATGGTAACAGGGAGTTCTTCAATACGAGCCTTCCGTTTTACACTGGGTGAAAGACATATCTTCAGCTCTCTGAGGCATCTCAAATGGTAGATCATACCTAGTAATTAAACATTCTGACTACATCAATTGGTGCATTGCACCGTACTGATTACAGAACTTCTAGAGATGATCCTGTATATGCCTTGCCTTCTTCTGTATGTTTAAGCTCACTCGTGTGCTACCAATGTTACTGAGATTGGAGGGAGTTGACAAACTGGTAAACCCAAGATTACGCATCGCTCCTATTCGTGGAAGTAGAAAATACAATTCAGCTAGTCACTTCCCACCTCCGTATCTGTACCACGTGTTTACAGATGCTAGTCCCAACTGGACAGCACTTAATGCGAAGTCACTGCAAGAACGAAGGTGGAATACAGAGCAGCGTCACGTTGCTTTGAAGTTTGCACTGACTGCACGTGGGTTTTCCCAGCAAGCGGGCTGGGGCGGAACTCCACGGAATTGCACTAGGTGTTTAATTAACTCAGTGGAATTCCGTGAAGTACAAGTCGGTGAGCTCCGCCCACCCTTATATCACTTTCACCTGAAATAGTAATGAAAATTTTTACACATCACAGTTACAATGTTATTGCTTTTATATTGCAATCAAAATGTGAAATAGGCTTGTTACCCAAAATAAATGTGCCATCAAATTCTCCCCTTTGAAGCCCTGCATAAATGCCACCGTGTCTGAATATTAATGAATCATGGGCGCTCCCTGAGAAACATGTGACTATGTCTGTAATGACATGTTTTGCATCATACACCACTATAGAATTAGTATTTTTCCTGTTGCTGAATAAATACTCGGTCGTGGAGGGTAGGCACATTGGCACGTGTACCATCTACACATCCTATGACCCTGGGAAAGTTGGCTATGTGATAAAATCAGAGCTCGGTTGTATGCAATTCCTGTTCATTTCTAGGGAGATATATCTAGGTATTTATTTGCATTAACAGAGAATTAAGGGATACATGGAAAACTGCAACCACACCTTGATAGTGGAGAAGTGTGGCTCAATGGTTAGAGCAGCAGACCCTGATGCAGCAATCTGGCTGGGGACCAGGGTTCAATTCCTGCCTTGGCAGGTCTTGGGCTCAATTTCTTCCAACCTGATAATTCTTGCATCCGTGCCTAATCTAATTCATGGGTCCCACTCTGTAACTCTGGGCAATAGCTTGCCTAATCTCCACAAGGGTCCCACTCTGTAACTCTGGGCAATAGCTTGCTTAATCTCCACAAAGGGCCCCACAGCACTGGGATGCCTGGCTTCACCTTGGAGGTTGCCCAGGAGTGGGCACCTCACAGGGAAAAGCCAGGAGGGGTTCCACAGCAGTATGCGTAGAGTGCCTTGAGACCCTAAGGGGTGAGTAGTGTGCTATACAAGTATGAAGTTTATAGCTACCAGACACTAATAGATGGAAACTGCATAACACCTGTGCATGGCTGGGGGTGGCCTTACTTCATAAGGTGTGTCGCTCAAGCTGGGGCTTTACATCAGCAATTAGTTCAAGAAATACTGCACTACTTATCCTATACTTGGTGATAATCTCTTCCTTTGTTTCTTGAAAGAGTGTGACCCTCAGTCTTAAGATCTTTCTCTGTCATGTCCACCTTCTCTGTAAAATCAGCCAAAAGCTCATTCTCCTTGACATACAGAGCATCCATGATGGAAAAACCAGATGCATTCTGGGGCCCTTTCTATAGTTTACACATGATTACCAACTGCGTCAAAGTGGTGGTAAATTGCATGTGCAAGTAAATGTTTTTGCGATTATTCGCAAGGGCTGAGTTGGCAATTTACCGAAGACAGAATACTTTTTTCTGTCTGTAATTCCTGCAGCTTTTTGTTCCGGAACATCTTTGAGAATTTAGCAACACAAAAGGATGCTGGACATCTTTGAGAATTACCAGCGATGTGTGGTGTGCCTTGGATCATATCTGTTATCACCACTCCATCGATTGGTAATACCAATGGTTTGCTCACTGATGCAGTTTTTTTGTCTCACCCAACATATACCCCCACTGAAATTAAAGTCACAGATGTTTCAACTGGACTAGGACGTAACAAAGTTTACTTCAGGAAAACATATTGCTGAGCAGGATAAATATCACTTTACCTTGATCTCAGAACTTTATGAACATCATAAGAGAGATATCATCATCAAAAAATTAAATATACACACATTTCCTATATTCATCCCGCTTGGTTACAGCAGAGGCCCAAGAACCTGGCCAACATGTATTACTCGCAACAAAGCGAAAGGTTATTAAATATTAGGTCAACATTCACAGGAATTACACTGATAATAAATTCAAGGACACTCTAGCACTTAAGTATAATTCTTTGGAATTTTTCAGCCCAAACCAACCTTGGGTGTGGGTGAGCAGGATTTCAGAGATTAGTACATTGCCGGCATTGATGGACAAAGACAGTACCTTAGGGGCAGCTCTGCCTTTTAAACCCTCTTCCCCCACCTCCCCCTTCTCATGACCACTTCCGGTCAGTTGTCCACCCCAGTTGCAAGCCTCAGGTGGAAGCAAAGAATGCTGGGTAAAAACTCACATGGGATGGGGCAGTAGTCCAGGGCAAGCCTATTGGGATGGCCCTTTGCCCTTCACGATGGATCATCTAATGTTGCCACTGCGCTGATGGTGGGTCGCTTAAGTCAAAATGTGTTGATAATAGCAAGGGCGAATACAATGTTCAGCAAACAATGGGCGTTGATATACAAGAGTATTGTGAAACGCGGCTATTGACACTAATCACCTCTGAAATAGGACACATGTATTGGCTGGCAGCTGTCAAGTTCAAGGGGGGATGGGGAGAGTGGGTTGTTTGTTGACAAAAATGGATATTGCATATTCTCTTATTTTGTTTCGAAGCTGCGCTTTCAATATCCTAAGGGCTGTGTACTTCTTTTAGTGTACTGGATGCAACTTCCCAAAAACAAAATACAAATATTTTTTTTTTTTTTTAAAACACGTCCTGCAAACAAATAGCTTTCTCTGCTCTTCATCCTCAACGACACCTTCAAAATCAGGACCAAATTAGGAAAACCTGTTAATTGTGCTCTAATCAGTTTACCATATATTTAACATTACTTTCTAATCTCCCAAGCACTCTAAACAAGGGCATTAGAACCCATAGACAAAAAATGTCCGTTATTGACCTGAGCTCCTCAAATTCTCTTTTCAGTGCTTTGAAAACACCACCCAGTACTGCACACTGATTAGCTACATTTTAAAAAAAATTGACTCATCGTTTTTAACAATTATTTAGTAATTAGAAAAATGGGAATGTGAACCCATAATTGTTAAAGAGCAGAAAAATGCGATCCATTTGATCGCAAACTAGTGGCCTCGGAGACCACCTATCATTATGGTGTGAGTGTCTGTAAGGCTGTTCTATTCAAGAATTAGCTGCAGTAACCAGCATAGTGCCGACACAGTAAGTAGTAGTCCATCTCAATAACTCAGGGAGTTAAACGCCCACTACTGACAACTGTTGTGAACAGCAGGTCAGGAGAGCGGATGCTGCAAAGGCCAGCTAAGCCTCGCATCCTAGAAAGTTATGGTGGACAACAAAAATGCATGTCCTTTAAAAGGCTCGGAAACTGCAAAGGTGCATACAAAATAAATTATTTGTATGTACATTAACAGGCATGTAACTGTTGGTGGGTTACTGCAAACGCGTCATGTATCTCACTGCCACTGTTTCTCCAACCGTTTGAAAGGCCTGCGTTCAGCATTGCCACGAACCATACCTCCAGGATCTAACAGGAAAATGCTCCTGCCAAATGCGCACATATTTGGTTCTGTTTCGAATGTTTCAGTGCTGAAACCTGCCAATCAAAGAGCGCTCATTTGGGCAGGAGTAGTGGGAAAAATATAAGTGCATTAGAAAGTAAATGTGGCGCTCACTGCAATGGGACTTAAAAGGGGTACTCTAGCGAGTGATTTCCAGCCAGACCCCTTATTCTTTCAAGCTTCCAGATTTATAATTTTCCGGTGATAGTCTATGCTCTGGGAGAAAGTGTATGCGGCAGGAAGGTACACACGTTCATTAAAACTGGCAGAGTTCATTTCAAAGTCCTTATTCATGAGGAGGAAAGAAAATAAACTCAACGTGTTTCTGCAGTGACTAAATAATATCATGTTCAAGCTATTCCCTGAAGTCTGTGAGTTGCAGCAACCCTGTTTTGCTAAGTTCGGGCTTTTTTAGAGCTAGAAGCCACCTGCCCTGGCTCTCTTGATGATGCCATTTACATGACTTGCTCTTGAATGAGCTCTTGCCCTGCTGCTTTTCCTCATGGAGGTCAACCGCCATCTCCTGCTGAGCCGACGTCACATGCCTGGTGCTCGTGACCTAATCAAATGATCCAGGTGCCGTTTAGCTCTATGTCCCACGTGCCAAAAGTGAAACATTAAATATACATAATGGCAAACTCAATCGAGTAACCGTATTTTGACGGAGGTGTGATGGATTTGGCAAAGGAAAACTGGTGAATTCTGTATAATGGGGCGAACCGCATTTCTAGCTAAGGCAGGTGCGTCTTACTGGGGCTTTGAAGGCTTCCAGAGACTTTTTTTTAAGTAAGTAGATAATGTGCAACTGTAAATATAGCCAGCACTTGTGTTTTCATTTTCAATAGCAAAACTAACCTTTAAATCGTTATAATGATGCTGTTTGCTGGAATATATGTACTACAGGGTACAGGATATAGAATGCCCAAAACATACAGCATGTGTACAGGAGGTTAAGCAAAAAATAAGCATGGTATATTAAAAAACCTAGCAGTGCTGACTAGACAAATATAATAATTAAACACGTACTGGAAATTGCAAAAGGTCAGGCTTATAGATGAAAACGTCTTTTATGTCACTGATGGGTTTCGGCACTCAGTACGTCATCATATATGTACTCTGGCCCATATTTATACTTTTTGACGCAAAACACGCAGTTTTGCGCCAAAAAAATTAGCACCGGCTAACGCCATTCTGAAGCGCCATGCGGGCGCCGTATTTATTCAATGACGTTAGCCGGCGTTAGCCGCCGGCGCTGTCTGGTGTGCGTTAAAAAAAACGACGTACACCAGGCAGCGCCGGCGTAGGGGGAAAATGGCGTATGGGCGTCCAGAAATGGTGCAAGTCAGGCTGAGGCAAAAAAATCGCCACAACCCGATTTGCGCCATTTTTTTACGACGTCCATCCCCCATTGAAATGACTCCTGTCTTAGCAAAGACAGGAGTCATGCCCCCTTGCCCAATGGCCATGCCCAGGGGACTTCTGTCCCCTGGGCATGGTCATTGGGCATAGTGGCATGTAGGGGGGCACAAATCAGGCCCCCCTATGCCACAAAAGAGCCCACAGGTCCCTTAACGCCTGCCCTGACCCAGGCGCAAAAATCCGGCGCAAATGCGGGTTTTTTAGACCCGCCCACTCCCGGGGGTCATTTTTGCCCGGGAGTATAAATACGACGCGTATGCATCGCAGTCATTTTTTAAGACGGGAACGCCTACCTTGCATATCATTAACGCAAGGAAGGTGTTCACGCAAAAAAATGACGCTAACTCCATGAACTTTGGCGCTAGACACGTCTAACGCCAAAGTATAAATATGGAGTTAGTTTTGCGTCTAATTTGCGTCGAAAAAAACGACACAAATTCGACGCAAACGGAGTATAAATATGCCCCTCTGTCTCTTGTCTTTGCATTCGTTCATCCATCCACTGACTCATACTTTCATTTACCCCTGACACAACTTTGAAACAATAAAACACACTCAAACTCAACAACATATGCAAGTTAGAGTAAGAGAAAACAAGTAAAAAAAAGAAAATATTTTGCTGTCTATAAATGATGGGCATATGCTTGCAATAACAAAACATAGCAGTGGGTGTCCATTTTGCAATGCTATTGTAAATAGTCTATCTTTGTGTTAAAATAAGAGCATGGCCTCCACATTTAAAACCAAAATGTTTGCCAGCTTGGAATGATAAAACAATGATACACTAAGGACAATAGCATTTCACAGTGGTCTCTTGGTTTAGAGGAAGTGGCCACGTGGGATGAGGAGCACATCAGATAAAATGTGCAACAAGCAAGCAACTCAATAACACTTTTTGGAGAGCTACAGTATCCTCTCAAGAAATATTTAAAATAAATAAGAAGAAACAATTAAATGAAAGATTAACTATTAAAGGAGTAAATTAAAAAATAAAGGACTGGGCAGTCAGCCCTGATGCTGCAGCACACTTATTTTCAGGTGGATGTACCCATGATCAGAAAGTGCTATGAGTCACAGGGCATGAGAGCCAATGACTCATGTGGACTGGACCATTACCATGTGTAGTTCACTGTCATGGATTGAAGTAGAGTGTAAGTGACACTCAGACAGACCACTAGCAAAATAGATCTGACCCAAAGGCCTTCTATGTATCTATATGTTTTTGTATGTTTACGTATGGTTGTATCTGTTATTTGATGATTATTACATTTCCGGATACTGACATACAGCTAAAAAGAAGTTTTAGCAAAAATTATTACAGTGCAAATGTTCTCTCCTCAGGGGTTGTCAGAGGCAAGAAACAACACCAAAATCTGTCCTTACAAAGGTAATCTGTGATATTTCATCTAACAGAATACCAATCTGTAATCTTTAATACAGAGAAATAACATTTCACCCTTAAATGCCTTTTGATTTTAACATATCCTTTTCACAATCAAAATGTCAGGCCTAGTGTGTGTATCACAAATTTTTATTCTAAACAATCAGACGTATAACCTTTAACATTGGTTTGCCACAATAACCAACCCAGTCCTACTATATTGGTTCATAAAACTTCCAAAACGACAGGTCATGCCTACCGGCTTTGTCATAAGATTTCCGAGTAAACAGATCAAACCTATGAAATCTGGCATGATTTTTCCAAATGAACAAATGGAGCCTTTAACTTTTAACAATGGCTTACTCTTTACCCAACACTGGCCTAATCAAGTGAACATAATCTGTCAAACATCATGCATATAATTACAACATTTCAAATAGGTAGAAGAATACAGTTTGCAAATCAATAGACAACCCCTCTCAACAAGGCCTAACAAAAACCATCACACTAAAAAGCCCCAGGGTTTGTTAGAGTGGACGGCAAACGCCAAAACCTTGCCTAGTATGGTAGTGTATTAAATTACATGCAACAAAATACCTGTCTATAGCCTGTAACACAATGTGATAACAATCAACTGATAAAGACTTACTAGTTTTAACATAAGCTTTCCACAAATATTAAGATACATCAACTGCCTTTATCATAATGTTTCATAATAAGCAGGCCAGACCTATAGCTTTGTACATTACATTTCCAGTGCTCCAATCAGGCCGTTAGCTTGTCACCATAGCCAGCTCAGGTATACAGTTTTCAGTACAAGCTTCTCCACAAGGGAACCATCAGAAACAGTCACAAGATTAGGAAGTTATACAAAACTGCAGATAGCTTAACAAAATAGCATCTCTCCTAAAACGGCCTAAAGAGGATTCTTGGAGAACAACTATTTGTATCTATGGTTTGTCACACTGCGTGACGAACACCAAAACACTTGGCTGCTAAGTAATCTGTGAGATTGCATACAACAAAATACCTATCTGAATTGTTTGGCATAGAGTAATAAAAATCCTCACTTAAATGCATATCCACATTAACATATGATTTTCATAATAAAATGTCAGGTCTATTGCTTGAGTCATAACATTCCTTGGAAAAAAGATCATGCCTTCGGGCATGATCATCCGCTTGTCATCATTACCAACTCAGTGCTGTTATAATGAGTACAATCTTTGCCACAAGATAAAAGATGCAATAAAAGCAATCATTTATGTGGAAGCACACAAATTCTGCCCCATCAAATCATGTACTTAGAGGAACAAATGTGGGTTGAGCCTAAGCTCCTTTCTCAGTAGGACCCTGAAGGACCTTTTTATGTTGATCACGAAAGGTAAAACAACAGTTGCACAGTGAAGTCAGACCTAAAAATCCAGATTAGTGTAGTACTGGGATTTCAAACACAAAACTGCACTCAGATGTCTAAAGTTAATGACTGCCCTCCTCCCATCTGAGCCCGTGCCAGAGAAAAACAAACAGTAAATTGTATAATTACCTAAGGCACCTAGATAGCATTACAATGCCATGTGTGTGGCACTGAAAGTTCAAGCACAAGCACACTACTGCTGGCTCATACAGTTGGATAAATAGACAAAATTATCACAGCTGAGTGTAAGGCAAGCACTTTTTTGTGGAATCACACAACTTCTGTTTAATCCAAACATGTATTCTTGGCTAACAACAAATGGTCAGAGCGAAAGCCCCTCTCCTGGTAGGGCTTCTTAAAGTCCTTTTTAAGGCTAATCACATAATGCCTGGGGTGACAGCTGAACTATCAATCCAGACCTAAAAAAAATGGGAAGACAGGATCAGGCTTAACAACATCAGATACTTGTGAGACCGCAAAGTAATTAGAAGAACAACTGACTGGGTTCCTAAAGCAGTGCCTTCTCAGCACTTTTTTGCAGACTTTGGGGGTCATTACAACCCTGGCGGTCTTGGACCACCAGGGTTGTTTTGGCAGATTTCACCACCAACAGGCTGGCGGTGAAATCCCCGGTATTACGACCGTGGCAGAAGCGCCACGGTCACACCGCCGGGCCCGGCGGTTTCCTGCCACTTTAGTCCCAGCGGGAGTAATCCACCAGGGCAGCGCAGCTTGCATCGCTGCCCAGGGGATTACGAGTCCCCCTCCTGCCAGCCTTTTCATGGCGGTTTGCACCGCCATGAAAAGGCTGTCGGAAAAGGGAGTCGCAGGGCCCCCTGCCACGGCCCAGTGCAGCTTTTCACTGTCTGCTATGCAGACAGTGAAAAGCGCGACGGATGCAACAGCACCCGTTGCACGTCCGCAACACCACCGGCTCTATTTGGAGCCGGCTCCTGTGTTGCGGCTGAGATCCCCACTGGGCAGGCGGGTGGAAACCAGGTTTCCGCCCGCTGGCCCAGCGGGGATCTCTTGATGGCTGCGGTGGAAGTGCGGCCGCATTGGCAGCCGCCCGGTGGTCAGACCGAAGCCGCCCGCCAAGGTCGTAATGACCCCCTTTATGTAGCTTGAAGGTTCCCCAAAGGCATTGGAGCACTTTGCATGAGATCCAGATTACATTTGACATTTTATTAGACACAGAGAAGTTAACAGATTTGCCCAGAATCATAGGAGGTTAAGCTAAGTATAGGACCTGAACCTGGCTCCTCTGATCCATAGGCAGCAGCTCTTGGCGTTGGTCCGTATCTCCACCCTGACCTTGCCATCCAAAGGTTGCAGATTATTGGTATTTAACACATTTAAGTGATTTCTAAGTGTTGTAACTAAAAGTTGAAACTATCATCCAATTTATAGTGCAAAATATCTCGACCACAGAAGGATGGAAAACTGATTCTTTCTCACCAGGATTCTAATGCTGGCCTCCAGATCACTGCACATGCTAGATACAAGTGATCAGCTCACTGAACTGTCTTCTCAGCTGATAACTTACTGATTCCAGAACCCGGAGCAGTGAGATTAATAAAAACCAGTGCAGAAAATGAGGGGGATCCCCATCTAGCAGCTATTAGCGAACCAGATCCAGAATCCAGAGTGGACCCAGTGATCTATGTGGAATTTGTCTTACGGTAAATTACAGACACAGGACATATTTAGCAGCACTTGCACTTTGTCTACTTTCCATTCCAAGTTAGCAACCAGCAGTCGGTGAGTGAACTTTCTTATTTTCACTTCCAGCTGGCCCCAAAATGAAAGCCTAATTTATAAGGACTCTTAGCCCTTCTTTTGATCTCCTGTCACCCTGGCTGGGGGCTATCTGGAGCATACAAATGCCCTAGAGGGACACAAAGGCACACAGCTTGTTATCATTTCACAGGTACTTAGGAGAAACTAAGATTTGGTGGAAGATTTTTAACTTTGTTCAATTCCTGCATATCAGATGTGTATATGGATGGTAAAAGCGTCAGATGTATTGGTCCGGATGAGTAATTCCACAAATAACGATTACAAATGAATTTACAGATGAATTGTTTTAATTTCTTTTATACTGCTACTCATCCTAATGTACGTTGTCAAAGTGCTTTACATCACACGCACATTATATACAGAGATAATAAATCATACAAGTGTATACATCAATATGCAGGATATGATACCTAAGATAATGAGGGTTACAAGTTGTGGGAGTAACACATCATCCTTTCTGGTAGGCATTAATGCATGGGCATGGAAACACAAAGTCACGATTTACAATCTAACACCGTGGTTGAGGTTACGTGTGCTAATAATACTTAAATATCCAAAAAGAATCCCTTTTAACACCCTTAGAATAACAACAGGTTGCTGAAAAAACAAAGATTCTAAACCCATGTCTTGCAGTTTGAATGCAGTTTCTTGATCCGATTCATGGCTCACTGTGTGACGATTGTATCTTATGACCTGCTCTTAAGGATCTCTAGGTCAATAACAGCAACACACGTAACTATCAGAATAAAATACAAATCTTTATCTGCATGTTATACAATGTGGTTTGCAGCAGGCGGTTCGGTTCAAACGTTTATTCAGCAAATGCAATAAATATACAACGTAAACAGCAGATACAAAAATACATATGTTTAAAAACAGCCCTACTTTACAAGACAGCCAAATTTCACCCTTTATAACATCTAACACACAATACATTTCCTTTGGTATATAGCCTTCCTTATGTAAAAATAGCAACATTAAATAATAAAACGTTATCACCAAGTGCAAAGAAATATTACATTGAATTTTTATAATTTCTAATATTCTAAGCAAAAAAAAGTTGGTTTAAGTTTGAGAAAACACCTAAGATTCTCTAAAAATCACAGAAAAGTATAAAGTGCTGAGTGCTTTGCTTAGTCAGACCATCACATGGACATGCCTTCATGCCTGAAGGACAAGTCTTCATATTAGTAAAAGCGACCAAATGATGAACTGTACACAATCTAAATCTAGTTAAGACATAACGATGTTGAATGTTATTAACACAGGTTAAATAGTTCTAACAACTGTCCGGGGGGGGGGGGGTGAGGGGGTGGGGAGGTAAGACATAGAAAGCAACCATCAATTTCTTTGAATCTTCCCTCATTCTGTATTCATGTCTATTTTTAAAGAACATATCTTATTTTGCCCCTTGATAAGAGATACAACTTTAGGTGGATCTTGCCTTACTGACAGGTTAAATAAAATCCTAAAAGTTGTATTCAAATACTAGAGCCAGGGAATAAGAGAGACATTATCCACAGTTAGGCAATCTAAAATAATTGATTTAGTAAAACTTGCTCACTCTTTTGACCATGTGGAGAACCAAAGTAATAAAGGTTTTTTTAAAAAGCAAGTCCTCCATATACTGCAGACAAACCTCCTTATGGGCAATCAAGGATGAAGCCGAAGTGGGTAGAAACAACAGGCATTCAGAAAATTGTTTTCCTTATCTTGGAGAGGGTTACGAGGGGTTTGACCCCACAGGCCTGCCCTAAATGTAGCAGTAGACACCCCTCTGGCTTTGTATACCTCAACCATCTCCTTAAAAGGTTGATTACCCATTTTATTTGAAAACCTAAAAATCCCTTGACAACACCTGCTCATCTTGGACTTAGCATTTAAAATCTGCTGAGCCTACACACCGTTGCTTGTAAATAGGGCCCCGAAATAACTCATGGAGTTTGCTCCAGAAACTGGGTTCTCACCAATAAAAAAAGGTCTACATTTTTTATGTTTATTCCCTTTTGTAAGTTTTAGATGTATTAATCATCATCTTTTTAGATTCCATAAATTCTCCCAATGCATTCATCAGCTTCTTTAGTCTGATGGGTGCTTTAGATAACAGCACAGCGTCATCGGTATACAGCAACACAGGAATAGGACGACCGGCGGCGCTGGGCACATCAGCCGACAAGCCTGCAAAGTCTCCTTGACTCCAGTAATAAAAAGTGAAAACAATAGGGGGGCTAATACGCAGCCCTGTCTAATACCTCTCCCTACTCCAAAAATGGATGAACATTCACCCTGGGGACCATAACGAACGCAAGATGATAAGTTCCCAAACTGGCGTACAAGGAAACAAATGATCGCCCTCGGGGCACCAAGGGAAATCAAGCTTGCCTAAAGAATAATATGGTCAACCAGGTGGAACGCGCTGCTTAGATTGAAAAAAGCAAAGGTAAAGAGATCTCATCTTGCCCTAGTATATTTTCCAATCAGCAGGTCCAAATTTACACATTGCTCGACCATCCCAAGGCCCTTCCTGAATCTCACCTGTGCTCCTGATAGCTTCGAATTATCCTTACCCATTTCTCTAACCTCATTAGTAGAATCCTACTATCAATTTTACTGTGGAGTCCAAGAGGGAAATAGGCCAATAACCTTTGGGATCTAATTTATGGCCCTTTTAAAAAATGGGTATAATTATTGAAACAGCCCAGGAAGGAAGGATCTTACTCTTTACAGCTGCATATATACCCAAGTCAAAATAGGTCCCCATAAATCTGTGGCTGCCTAAAAAGCATCTACTGGCAGTCCGTTGGGGACAGGAGCCCTTTTGCCTGCACTATACAGTAAAGCAAGGAGATCCTCCTCAAGGGTAATTTAGAGGAGGAGAACTCCAGCTTGGAACTCCCACACTCACACATGAGCTACAGTCCTCCTGATTCAGTTTATCAATATCAAAAAATGGGCTACCCATGCTTTACAGGGAACAAAGGAGTTAAGCTCTAGAATTATGTCATTTTTTTTAAAGGGTGACTTAACCATATCCCAGAATAGCTTGTTATCCTGTGTTTCAGCAGCCTGTGTCAGTTTTAACAATGCCTTTTCCTGTGCTACCATCTTCCTGGCAGCTAATACCCATTTATAGTTTTCACAGAGAGACCTAATAACCTTATGGACACAAGGAGGACTATGTAAGGCCGCTTTCAAACGCTGAGAGGCCTGGGTGCATGGGTGGTCAAACTACCACAATTTCTAGTTTGTGTAGTTCTCGGAATCCGTGTCACTGAAGAATTAATACAACCTGTGATCTGATTAAAGCTAAACAACGGCTTTTCATGGCCCACCACCTCCTCCTCCAAGCAATAGCTAACCTCAGCTGAATTCTTAATTATTATTTTTTGTAAAATGCTATTAGGCTCTGTTCCTGACCATTTAATCCTTATGCCATTAGGCCTAAATGGAATGATATTAAAGACTGGAGTAGATACCTCACCATTGTTATTCCAGAAGAAAGAGAAAGGGGTAACATGGTAGGGTTTTGATCACTCATTGGGGTCGGGTGATTCTAGGGGTACCAACCATATCACAGTTGGAAGCAGTTACCAAAACATAATCTATAACAGGACCACATTTACAATCCAACATAAAAAGATCATATTTAAAAATAACTGAGTTCAATGCATTCCCATAGTCATTATGACAAAAATGCATAATACCATCCCTATCTGGGCTAGAATTGCCACATATCTGATTTGCAGGAAGGGGGCATGGCTGTATATTACATTTGCCAGCCCATATCAATACAGAATTAGACCAAATAGGGAGTAAGGCTTCCAAGCCCAAATCCAGGGAATGGACCACTGTACAGGGTTATGGAATTCCTATCGCCTGATGCCTGGGACATAATGTTTGGGATTAGGAGCAACAAGTTTTCCTGGTTATTTTGCCTGTGGGACTGGTAGGTCCAACCCTCTGCAACACAAACCATTTGGCTGTTAGTTTACAGAAAAAGAGAACTGTCTGCAGTTGAGTTTACATGCGTGTCTGTATGTCAACGCTGTTTGAACTTGTATTTATAGTTCATTAATGAAAATCTTTAATTATTAGGGTGAGCATTGTAAATAAACATTTTAAGGTAACACTGCACAACAGACGTGGTTCCAGTAAAAAAAAAAAGTGTGCACATGTTTAAAAAGTTTAATATGAGGCTAAGTATAATGCTCCCAGAATGCTCTCTGATTAGTTGCAAACATTTGCAGAAGCTTGTAAGCTAGGGTGATGAATCTTTGCTTTCAAAATGAATGTTCAGAAAAAAATGCAAGAAGAAAAGAAAATGGAGGTGCTATTTTTTTGAAGCGTCATTTAGTAAAATGTGTTGATGCATGCTAGTATTTCCAAAAAATATTCCTAATGTAAAATCAGTTTAACCATTTTCAACAAGATTATGGGAATCATGAAAATAAACAAAGCAAACTTATTCCACATTTTTCGTGAGTCTTTTGGTTTCATCAATGCATGTCTTGTTTTGATATGACTTTTGTAGCACTTTATTGTTGTTGGTGCTGCCAGGCCCAAGCCATTGTAACAAACACTAGGCAAAAAGAGAAAAAAGTTTTTGGTCTCAAAAAGCACATATTGCCACAAGTGGCGTAATAAAGGCCCGCAGGCCCCCTCCAGTGGGCCCCCTCAGCAAAGCACCTCCCCTGAGTGAGTCTAGAGGAGGGGACCCTCTATGTTCATTCCAGGGGGAGCCCTCCAGTTTTGTTACACCACTGATTTCCACAGTAGTTCCTGGCACTGAACAAAACTAATTTGTGTGCTAATATGCTCCTTGTGGAAGAGCAGAATACAATCACTCACAGTAAAGCTAGCCGGCAGATAGAGAGAGAAATAGAAGTTTAATAAAAACAAAATGTCTTTGCAAACACTAGACCTGTTTAGGGAACCAATTCTTAAAGAAAGTCACAAAAGTGCCCACATGGTGTATGTCTTTGAGTTCGTGACTTTCATCAATTCACAAGAACTTGCAGAAGCAGACCTAGAAAATATTTGTGAACCCTATTCTAGCATGAGCAAAAATGTATGTGTAGATTTGCTCATATGAAAATCTATTGAGCATTTACAAGTTCACTTTCCTTCCAAACACCTTTTTTCCCAGTCCTGGAAGAACTTCTACTCCTGCCATTGTCAGGAATATATTTCCAACCTTTCACACTATGGGAAAGGATAGAGAAGAGCTGGTGAAAATCCTTAAAGCAAGCAAGTTAGTAGGTTTGCAGACTCAAAAGCATTCCAGCCCTGGAACTATTGCTTACTACTGCCCCCAGCTCCAGAATGTAGATCTTCGAATAGTGGCAAAATAAGGAAATTCAGTATTCAAGCTGCACTATTGTAGTAGCCCTAGCATAATCAAAGAGACTCTTCTCAGAGGTCTTACATAATGAGATTGCTGCCATCATTTGTCACCACACTACATGGCACCAAAGGGTCACATAGATTTTTTTTACAGGACAAGCAGATTTAAGAAGCAACCTGCCCATGGACAAGTAGATATTTTATTAAATTCCACACCTCTGTATGAGAGATGTCAAAAAAGTCGTTAAAGAAGTTGACCAACACCAGGTCAGGGCTCCCTTTGTAACTAACCACAGAAATTGGGTGTGGGGTCCTACAGATTAAATCCTTTCAGCAGTAACAGGTACCTAATTTGATATTGTAGGAAAGTACCCTCTTTCTTGGCATGGTTACCCCTAATTTCTGCCTGTTGTCAGTGTATTTGACTGTGTTCACTGGGATGCTAACCAGAGCCCCAGTGATTATGCTCTCTCCCTTTAAACTTGGTTACTTGAACCACATACACACAACATTTGGCATACTGGTTCCCCCATGTAAGTCACTAGTATATGGTACCCAGGTACCCAGGGCATTAGGGTGCCAGGGGATCCCCAAGGGCTGCAGCATCTATTATGCTACCCGTAGGGAGGCCATGTGAAATGTGACTGCAGGCCTGCCATTGCAGCCTGCGTGAAAAGGTGCATGCCCCTTTTCACTACCGGTCACTGCACCAGGTCATTCTAAGTCACCCTTATGGTTGGCCCTCCTAGCCCAGAGGGCAGAGTGCAAGTAGCTGTGTGTGAGGGCACACCTGCACCAGCAGAGGTGCCCCACAAACTGCAGTTCCATTTTCTTGGACTTCGTGAGTGCAGGGACGCCATTTTATGCGTGTACTGGACAAAGGTCACCACTACCTATGTCCAGCTACATAATGATAACTCCTGGGCATGTTTGCTATCAAACATGTCGGAATCATACCCCAATACTGTTGCAAGTATTGGAAGTATGATTCCATGTCCTCTGGGGGCTCTTTAGATGACCATTAGCATTGCTCCTACCAGCCTACTGAGATTTTCTGGCCAGCACATGCTGCTGCCACCCCTCAGACAGGGTTCTGCCCTCCTGCTGCTTGATCAGCTCAAGCCCAGGAAAGAAGAACAAAGAATTTCCTTTTGGAGAGGGGGGTAACACCCACTCCCTTTGGAAATAGGTGTTACATGGCTTGGGAAGGGTAGCCTCCCCAAGTCACTGGTATGCTTTGAAGGGCACATTTTGTGCCCTCCATGCATAAACCAGTCTTCGCCGTTTGCTCTGTTGCGAAACTGGGCAATGGAAATGGGAGTGACCACTCCCATGTCCATCATCACCCCAGGGGTGGTGCCCAGAGCTCCTCCAGAGGGTCCCTTGATTCTGCCATCTTGAATCCAAGGTGGGCAGAGGCCTGTGGGAGCATCTGAGTGTCCAGGTTAGGCAGGCGACGTTAGAGCTGCCTCCTGATAGGTGATCACCTGGCTAGGTGACCAATCCCCCTTTCAGGGCTATTTAGGATCTTCTTCTGATTCAGCTTGCAAGATTCCAGCATAACTCTACTCTACTTTGACTTCTATCCACTGGAACCACAACTGGACCCTCCAGGAACCAACAATCTGCATCCACGATGAAAACTCTGCTTGAAACATTGTTTCTACAGCTCCTTCCAGCTTCTGCAACATTTCCCTGGCTATGCATCCTCTGAGTGTGATAAGTCTTCAGCCTGCATGAGAAGGAAGAAGGAATCTCCCTTAATGTAAAAGAGTCACCCCCCTGCATCCGCAGGCACCAACTGTAACAAAGACCGGCTGCGCGGATCTCCTCTCATCCTGAGCTGCATGAATCCTGCATCAAGGGTGGTGGTCTGGAGTGGTGCCATTGGTCCTCTCTACCAGCTATCCAACATAGGTGGAGGTAAGCCTTTGCCTTCCCACTCAAGGCAGTACTCCCATGCACAACATCTCTTGCAGCTACCAAGGTTTGTTGGCACCTCCTTCAAGGGATCTTTAGACTCCATGTAGCCCCAGCCCTCAGCACTCCTTCCTGTGACGCACAGCTCTCTGTGTGCTTCTCCTGCGGCGTAGCACCCTTCTCCAGTTTTGCTGCATGGGCTCCTCTGCGACTCCTGGTTCCTCTTCCAGTGGGTCTCCTGTTGGGGCTGCCTTTTCTTCTGTGGACTATCTGCCTTGCTGAGGGCCCCCTAGGACTCTCCTCCTGGGTTGAGTCCTTCTGGACCTTGCTGGTCCTCGGCAGCTCCACTTTTGCTTCACCGCAACTCCTGCCTTTGCCAAGGCTTGTTGGTGGCTTTTCCATGCCACAGACCGACTGCAGTCATCCATCCGGTGTGGGACGTCGACTGCATCCTCCAGTAACTCTTCTCCGGCTCCAGGGCTGCATTGCTGACCGTCTTCGTCTTACTGTCGACCAGCAGTGGTGGGTAGTGGCTCCTGCCCCCACTGGACACTTCTATGACTTCTGGACTTGGCCCTCATCTTCTACAGGAATCCACGGCTGGTTTCTTCCAGTCTTGTCTGGGTGTTGCATTATCTTCTTTTTCGTATTTTTGGGTGGTTAGTGGAAAATCCAGTAACTTACTTCTTTTTTCCTGGTCGCTGGGGGGCACTGTGGTACTTACCTTTGGTGTTTCCTAGTTCCTCCAGCTCCCCTATATACATTCGACTTACCTAGGTGGGGGTCATTCATTCGCATTACATTGTTTTAGTATATGGTTTGGGCTTCCTCCAGGGTCACTATTGCCTATTGCTATTGCACTGTTTTCTATTGCTTTTTAACTCTATTTCAGATTACTAGTGTACATATCTAGTGTGTTACCTACCTCCTATTGGAGAGATGCCTCTTTAGTACTTTTTGGCAATTGTGTAACTAAAATAAATTACCTTTATTTTTTGTAACACTGAGTGTTTTCTTTCTTTGTGTAGGTGCTGTGTGACTACAGCGGTATCATATGAGCTTTGCATGTCTTCTAGATAAGCCTTGGCTACTCATCCGCAGCTACCTCTAGAGAGCCTGGCTTCTAGACACTGCCTACTGATAGGGGAACCCTGGACCTGGTATGAGGTGTAAGTACCATATGTACCCACCACACACCAGGCCAGCTTCCTACAGATATTAATATCTGTAGCCCTCCTTTGGCCCGCTCTACTTGAGAATGCACAGCACCCAGAAAATGTGAGAAGAAACCCCCCACATAGGTTGGGTTCACACACCACGTGTCCTGTATGTAAATAACACCAAAACCACCAATAATACACAGCAAATCTGGAGAGCCCAGCTTATTCTGTAGCCCACATACATTCCACATAGCAAATTTATAAACACCTTTATAATCCAGACTGGATGTATTCCTTAGGGTTTGCACTGATGGTGGCACTTTAAGCTAAAATTATCTTTTTTGTAGTTACAAAAGTCCCAGTAGTGTCTACAGTAGAGCCCTCATATCTAGGTATACATAGTGACTTGGGGTTAGGCAAAACTACAGCAAAATCCAACAGATTGTCCCCACTTCTCTCCTCACAATGGGGGAAAGAGTGGCCTCTTCTGTGCTCGAGTAAGTCATTATTTTCCAGCGAACTCAGAACCTGAAACCTATTGAACAAGGCCATAGGGGAAGTATGCAGAAAATCATACCTAGTCACATGTTGATTATTTGTCTTGTCATTATACAATAGTTCTATGCTTTGTAAATTGTGGTAAAAAAGCCCAGTGAAACTGGGCCATATTCCTTGCAAATGGAGGAATTGACATTGACCTTCAATCAATCAATCCAACAATCAGGAATTTGTAAATCGCACTACTCACCCGTTAGGGTCTCAAGGTGCTGAGGTGGGGGATTGGGGGGAGGTGCTGCTACTGATTGAACAGCCAGGTCTTGAAAAGTTTCCTGAAGATAAATAGGTCTTCGGTCTGACGCAAGTGGGTGGGAAGAGTGTTCCACTTCTTGGCGGAGAGGTACGAGAATGATCTGCCACCGGTTGTAGTTCTGCGGACCCGTAGGAAGGTTGCAGTGGGGCAGAGATGCCGGGTCGGGGTGTAGAAGGAGAGGCATCTGTTGAGGTATTCTGGTCCAGTGTTGTGCAGTGCTTTGTGAGCGGGGTGAGGAGTTTGAAGGTGATTCTCTTGTTGACTGGGAGACAGTACAGGTCTCTCAGATGGCCTGTGATATGGCAGTGGTGGGGGATGTCCAGGATGAGGCGTGCAGAAGCGTTCTAGATGAGTTGCAGTCTCTTCTGGAGTTTGGCCATGGTTCCTGCATAGAGGGCATTGCCGTAGTTTGCTGCTTACGAGGGCTTGGGTGACTGTTCTTCTGGTTTCAGTGGGGATCCATTTGTAGATCTTCCGGAGCATGCGGATGGTGTTGAAGCAGGAGGAGGAGATGCTGTTGACTTGCTGGGTCATGGATAATGAGGAGTCCAAGATGAATCCTAGGTTGCGTGCGTGGGCCGAGGGAGTTGAAGCAGCTGTGGGAGTGGCTGGCCACTTGGAGTCATCCCATGCGGAGGCGGTGGAGCCAAAGATGAGGACTTCCATCTTGTCGGAATTGAGTTTGAGGCAGCTGTTCTTCATCCATTCGGCGGTGCCCTTCATTCCTTTATGGAGGTTGGTCTTGGTGGAGTCCTTGGTGAGGGAGAGGATCAGGTGGGTGTAGTGGGCATATGAGATGATGTTGAGGTTGTGGGATCGGGTGATGTTAGCGAGTGGGGCCATGTAGACATTGAAGAGAGTCGGGCTAAGGGATGAACCCTGGGGTACGCCACCGATGATTTTGGTGGCCTCCGAGCGGAATGGGGGTAGGCGAACTCTCTGGGTTCTGGCAGTGAGAAAGAGTGTGACCCAATCTAGGGCTCTGTCATGGATTCCTGCATTGCTGAGGCATGAGCGTAGGGTGTGGTGGCAGACGGTGTTGAACACGGCCGAGAGGTCCAAGAGGATGAGGGCATCGGTTTCGCCGTTGTCGAGTATGGTTCTGATGTCGTCGGTGGCGGCGATGAGGGCAGTTTCGGTACTGTGGTTGCTGCGGAGTCCGGATTGGGAAGAGTGCAGTTCTCCTTGAGGAAGCGGGTTAGTTGTCTGCTGACAGCCTTCTCAATTACTTTTGCCAGGAAGGGGAGCAGGGAGATAGGCCAGAAGTTCTTGAGGTCCTTTGGGTCCGCCTTGGGTTTTTTGAGGAGGGCGTTGATCTTAGCGTGTTTCCAACTCTCTGGGAAGGTGGCGGACTCGAAGGAGCTGTTGATGATCTTCCGTGTTGGGGTGTGATGACGGAGCTTGCTTTGTTGAGGATGTAGTGAGGGCAGGGTTCAGATGGAGAGCCGGAGTGGATGGTGTTCATGATTTTGATGGTGTCGTTGTTGTTGACGGGGGTCCAGGAGAGCAGGAGGTTGGTCGGAGGTGACTCTGTGGTGTTGTTGGTTGCCGGGGGGCTCTGGGTGCTGAAGCTGTCATTGATGTGTGCAATCTTGTAGTGGAAGTAGGAGGCTAGGGAGTCGCAGAGGTCTTTGGATGGCAGGATGTTGTTGGTGTTGGACCTGGGGTTGGAGAGTTTCTTCACGATGGTGAAGAGCTCCTTGTGGCTGTGTGCATTGTTGTTAATTCGGTCTTTGAAGGCGGTTCTCTTGGCGGTTTGGATGAGTTGGTGGTATCTGCGGATGCCGTTTTTTAAGGCTGTGTGGTTGTCCAGAGTCTGATCTTGGCACCACTTTCTTTCGAGTCTTAGGCAGGTTTGCTTAGATTTGTGGAGGTCAGCGTAAACCAAAAGGCCTTTTTGTCAGTGCATCTGTTGGAGGGATTCTTGATTGAGGCAAGAATATTCACACAGGTGTCGATCCATTGCCTGAAGTTGCGGGCAACTGCGTCAGTCTCAATGGTGTCGATGGGTGGGTTTCGGGAGAGGGTCGCGATAAGTTGGTCTTCGGTGACCTTGTTCCAACTGTGGTGGGGGATCCGTTGTGGGTGGTGGTGTGTTGTGGGTTTCTTGAAGGAGAAGTGGATGCAGCTGTGATCTGTCCGGTGGAGTTCGGTGGTGTGACTGAAGGAGAAGTGATTGCTGGTGGAGAAAATAGGGTTGAGTGTGTGTCCTGTGGAGTGGGTCGGTGTCGTGACAAGCTGTTTGAGGCCGAGGTTGGAGAGGTTGTCGAGCAGGGTGGCGGTGTTGTTGTCATTGATGTTCTTGAGGTGGAAGTTTAAGTCCCCGAAGAGTATGTAGTCAGTGGATGGGAGAGTGTGCATGCTGATGATGTCGGTGATGGAGTCGCTGAACTGCTGTCGGGGCTGGTGGGCCTGTAGACGAGAGTCCCTCAGAGGGTGGTGTTTGGGTCAGTGTGGATCCAGAAGTGCAGGTGTTCGGCGGTGCTGAGGGAGTCTTCGATACTGGTCGTGATCCTGAGGGTGTTCTTGTGGATGATGGCGATGCCTCCTCCTGGTTTGTTGGAGCATTCCCTGCGAGTGCTCGTGTAGCAATCTAGGATGGCTATGGCAATGTCAGGCGCTGAGGATGGGTTCATCCAGGTCTCGGTGAGGAAGGCGACATCTGGAGAGTCGAGTAGATTCTATAGCTCTACTGCGTGCTTGTGGACGGAGCGGGTGTTGAGTAGGATGCATGTGAGATGGTTGCATCCCGCCTTGGTGGGTGGGTCATTAGCGTGGAGGCTGGTGAAGGTGCAGTTCCAGCAGGAGAAGGGTCCGCGGGTGGTCTGCGGGGAGGCTTGAAGACAGGTGGGAGAGCAGCCGGTGTTGAGAGCACAGAAGGTGGCGTCGTCGTAGTGAAGACGTGCGTGGCGGCGGTGGGGGGGACAAGAGCCAGGGGTTCTGGTGCTGGGCGGAATCCAGGTGCAGACAGGCTTGCTAATGTTTCCCCTGCAAAACTAGGGTGCTTATAGTTGGTGATGATACAGTCCAATTAAAGTTTTTCCTTAGCGGGCCAATCCATCCTACTTTTCTGGTCATCAAAATTTGATTAGCTCTATTAGCTGAAAATATATAATTCACAATGAGCCAATGGATGACTTTATTCTTTAGCACCTCTGGAGATTCACTTAAACCAGGGTTCAGAGGGAGACATTGACCAGGACTGCAACATAAGGGCAGCATGCCGGAGGTAAATTAATATAGTAACTGGATCACATAAAGCCTCTGTGTCATTACTCCCAGGGCAATTTAATGATAATACATACAACTGACTAACTGGCGGAACTGCTGGTTCGATTGTGAACTAGCCATAAGAAATAACGGTGGTGGCAGCTATTTTCCCCACTATATGATTCAATTTAGAGGTATGACTAATGTGAGATGGTGCAATAGTGGTACTACTACTAGCAGACTAATTTGTAATGGGCCCCGGACCACCTTCATGTGTAGAGGGATCCAACTGTGCTTGTCCTAACACAAGCAAGGTCTGGGAAGGATAGGTTTCTGGAATATCAATCGTTATTGTCCTTATACTAAGTTCCTCAATAGCTTCCAATCGCTTGGTGATAGGTAAAAGCAGGTCTTGCATTAACCCCCGACATTTTCAAGAAGTTCATCCCAGAAAACAGTCAGTGAATCTAAAGAAAGGCATGTTACTGTGGGCAAGATGATTAAAAGCATCAATGTACGATTGAGCCACATGGAAAGAGACACTCTTTTTACACCCTGGTGTCTTTTACTTTTGGTTGGTGGGCCTCCGACAGGGGGCTCTATCTTGAGGTGATACTAATAATTGCCGGCTCAAAAGGCCTGAGAAGGTCATCTAATGTTACTTGCTGGCAGTCACTGGGAATCACATTAGAGTTGTGCAATTGACTCTGAAGGTGCTAAAGTATTAGAAGCTAAAGCTACCATGACAGATAGTTGTCATTCCACCCTTTCTATTTCTTTATTAAGAGCTCCCACTACTTTTCTAATATAGCCATCTAATGCAGAGTCACCTGTTTACACAGAAGGTGGAGCTTTTCTTTTACCCACAGTTTAATAAGTCAGATGTGAGCCGTTCACCTCTAAACAGTAGAAAGGTATAAAACTGTGAATACACAGTACCTCAGTGGGACTCCCACAGGATGGAAACATGAGGTGTGGCCCAGCCTCGTCGAGCTGCACAAGGGTGCAGACTGGGCCGCTCCTGGCCTGGTCCTCATCTGGGCACACTCCTGGGCATGTCCCATGCATGTCCCGCGCTGCAGGAAGCTGTAAGCGCTTTTGTGCGTGAGATGCTATCCACAGGCCCGCCTGCCTTGGTGCATGTTGGGGGACAACGTCTCACCAGAGTGTCAAGCCCAGGGATGATGCGGCTGGAGTGCAGGTAGGGGAGTCCCTTGTTGTGAGCCCACGTTGTGGGAAGCTGTAAGGGATTTTGTGCATGAGATGCTGCCCTGAGGTCCCATCTGGCCTCAGAGCACACTGGGGGATGAAGCACACCCCGGCGTCAAGCCGCAGGAATGATGCTGCAGGAGTGCATGTAGGGAAATCCCTTGTTGTGAGCAACGTGCACATTAACCTTCTATGCTGCTTTATGAATCAAAACTGTTACTAGGAAAAATATTGATCTCCCTGGAAAGTGCATTAACCACAAGAGTTATATTTCAGTTATTATTATGCCGCAAATTTAGCTAGGTACATAAAGATTACTGCAGCAGGTGCCTTAACCTGAAAAGATATTTTAAAATGCAGCCTCTTTGTGACCAATTAAGAAAGCCAGGACAGAATTACTGTTATGTTTATATTTGTTGTCGATATATTTGAGACAGAGTTTGAAAACAATTAATGTATAAATTGTCTGTACTTTTCATGACTCTTCCCTTGTGAGTCCTCACCCCTTTCTAATGCCACAATTTGATTCCCAATTTATGGGTTGCCATAGTATTTTTGACGATTCAGCACTGTAAAAAACACTTATTCTTCCATAGAATAAAGTAGGAGATAGCAGAAAAAAACAGCTTGTCTGTATACTTTTCCAGTTTAACTAATTAAATCTGAGGCAAATTGAGAACAACAGACAACAGCTACTGGCACTAGCTGTATTAAATTGAGTGCTAGCATCAACCAGGACGCTGATACCAAAGCATGGAAACACATGGGAATTCCTAGAACCGGTAGAGTTAGCAACCGTGTACCTGGGTGAAATAATAGCAAACTTTGCTACAACAAGTGGAATAACACATGTACTAACCAAACACTGGCAATCCAAGAAATATCTCACCTAGAAGACTATGAACCATCACATAGGAGAAACAGGCCAGCACACTCAGATGAAAATAGAAACCTCCACTCACCTTGATTTGCTAAAGGTATGTGTAGATCTGGGGTACACTGGAAGGGGCACTGTGCCCCTTTAAAAACCGAAACATATGTTTCCCCTAATCAGGCACTGACAGAGTGTGTACCTATTCAGAAGAACATCGCAATGAATAGGCATTACGCAGCAGGTGAACCAACTACTCAGTCACTTTCATCATGTGGTCTTTCCAACCTTGAGAGAATCCTTCCCCTCCTAGTGGTGTCATAAGTGTTTGGGAAACCCCCCAAACCCTTTTCATGATAAAAGTCTGCCACCTTAAAGCTATTGCATAGGTAGTACATTTCATATGAAAGTATGAGCACTAATGCCACAATGGACATACTACCTGTATGCTAGCGGGGGTGGCAGACTTTTAACATGAAAAGGGCATGGGAGAACTGAAAATGCAATGCATAGACTGCTGGACCGGTTTATAAGCTATTGTGAGAAAACAGACTTAAGGCCTGATTAGATCTTGGCAGTGTTACCACCAAACCAGTGTGGCTGCGGACCCGAGAAGACTGTCAAGTTGACTGTGTCCCACCCGTCAAATTTAGGGGCATATTTATACTCGGTTTGTGCCGATTGTGCCTCAAAAATTTGGACGCACAATCAGCGCAAACGTTGCCCCGTATTTAAACTTTGACGTCCGCGGACGACAAAACTCCGCCGTGTGCGTCATTTTTTGGATGCGGCAACCCGCCCTGCATTAATGATATGCAAGGTAGGCGTTCCCGTCCAAAAAATGGCTTAAACGTCCGTGCGTCATATTTATGCTGTTGGGCAAAAATGACGCACGGCCGGGAGGCGGAGCCAGAAAATGACGCACAGCCCGATTTGCATAAAAAATTAACGCCTGGGTCAGGGCAGGCGTTAAAATGGGGCAAACACACCTGTATTTAATCAGAACACACAGAACAAACAGCAGAGCAGCAGAGCAGCAGAGCAGCAACAAGGAGCCATGGAGATCATTCTAATCCACTGTGCACGCAGACGCAGAGCCCAGCAGCAGCAACAGCAGCCACAACAACACCAGCAGGGACCTCAAAGGCAGCACAGAAGGCAGGAGAGGATATTCCGCCCAAGAACAACCCTTTAGGTCCTCAGGGAACACGACATCATACAGAGGTACCGGTTGAACTGGCAGGCCATTCAGCAGCTGCTGCGAAACATTGAACAGCAGTTGGCCCCCACTTTGGTGACACCCCACACCATACCAACAGAAACAAAGCTGCTTGCCGTACTCCACATGCTGGCAAGTGGCTCATTTCAAACAACTGGTGCCCTGGTAGGCGGAATATCACAACCATCATTCTCCGCATTTTTGCCCAAAGTACTGTATGCCATCATTCGCCTGACACCCCGCCACATCTGCTTCCCTAACACACTGCAGAAATCGACTGCACACATGTACGCCTTGTGCCACCTGCTGCAACTGAACACCTCTACCGCAACATGAAGCACACACACTCAATCAACGTGCAGGCCATAGTCGATCACCAAGGAATGTTCACCAACATCGTGGCTAAATATCCTGGGAGTGTACATGACTCATTCATCTTCCGTCACTGCACCATCAACCAACACTACCAGGATGGATGGTATGGCAATGGACTACTTGTTGGTAAGTACAAAAACCTACTTATATACACACTGCACAGCAACCCTCTAGAACACAACACATACACCACAACAGCAACATGTCGACAGGAACACACTGAGGTCCTTACATCACTAGCCATGTTTCTTAAGTCACCATTGAACCTGTCACACATCGGAATTTACTGTACAGCCTAATGTGAAGACATTAATGAGTGTGGTTGCCAAAATGTCACCTTGCAAATTGTAAGTGTCCCAATGACCTTTACATTAATACATTGCATAAGCCTAAAGGTATGGGATGTCCAGGGTACTTTGATATGGACGTGTTAACAACACTTATAAATTAAACTCTACATTGAACTATCAACTCACCCCAAGTGAAGACACAAGGACACCTGTACCACAAGTCACAATGCTAGGGAGGGCACACTGCACTGAAAATCCCAAAACATACTGATGACAAACGGTTAGCAGACAAACACTTGCTCAGCCAAGGAAACAACACAATGCAGATGGTATAGCCTACAAGTATAGGATGTCACATCAGTACACAAAAGAGTCAAAGACAACACAAGACAACTACTGCCATTAAAGGTCTTTTCAATAGTGCCAGCTACATCAACATTATCCCATTCTTTTTCTCTTGCAGCTGATCAGGGGTATGGCATCCAGCCATGGATAATGACACCATTTGGCAACCCGAGTACTGCTGCAGAGCGTGCATGCAACGACACCCATAAGAGGACACGCAGCATTGTCCAGCGGACCTTCGGCATCCTCAAGTCAAGGTTCCGCTGCCTTGACATCACTGGTGGTAGCCTACTATATTCCCCCGAGATGGTCTGTAAGATCATACTAACATGTTCCATCCTGCACAACATTTGCATCAAAAGGAACATTCCCCTCCTGGAACCAGACCCATACATGCCTGAAGACGAGGAAGAGGAGGATGCAGCCCTGCAACATGAGGGGGAAAAACCAAACACGGCTGCTGGAGTGCGTAGGCGCCAACACATTGTTAACAATTTATTTTTATTTTTATCACCATCACCACTTAATGAACTATTGTAAATAAACACTGATAAGAAACACCACATCATGGTCTGGCTATTCATTTCTGCACACCTTTAGCTCTAACTATCAGAAGAAGAGTGTCGCCTCATGGAGCATTAATGATATAACAATCAGGACAGAGAAAATTACACTACAAATGTGATGCCTATCATACAACGGTCACATACACATACAATGTAAATGACTGACATCCTGTACAGTTCACCTTTGAAGGGCAATAGCTGAGGACAACACCTATTACAGACATTCATGTTGGAAACATGGTTCATCGCAGCATATGGCACACAACTAAAACATCATCACTCAACTAGGGGAAAACAGGCCTCATACATCAGGCAGTTGACATGCTTTTGCTTCAGGAACAGGAATGTATGACCAGACTCTTGGCAGCAGTAATTCCAACTACATACAATCTTTGCAAAGACTATCTGTCACTAGAGTTACACATAAGCAGAACATACACAGGACAAGTGCCACACATATGACAAGCATCCAGCACATCACATCCCATCTACATGTCAGCCCTTTTCAAAAAACCTTACACATCCATGTGCCTGGTCACAAACCACCTGTCTGAAGAGGTCCCTGGAATACTAATATGTGTACCCTGAGATTCCATAATCTACACACACACTCACCTTTACTGTGGTCTACCATTGTCATAGTACTATCTCACTGCATGGAAGTCAGCTCAAATAATACACTGGCTTGGAGTTTTTAAGGCCTGGTATCACCTGTAGATTGCTTCCCGTGTGAAATGTACTGTAGGCCATTTGAAAGCAAATCTCATCCGACAGGACTTGTGAGACACTGATGGAGGCCACACCAGTGATCACCTCCATGCACACCAGCCAAATTTACATGCACCGTCCCTGCTGATGCATCCTACAGCATAGATGTTGTCATTTGGGCAATTACACCGTTAAGCATTGCTAATAATGTTGCTGTGTAACACTGTATCAGGGTTCATGTGTCACCTTCAAAACAACACAGGACATACACAGTGTGACATGTCATCTGTCTACTGCTCCCTTTGACCAGTCTTAGTCAGACCACTGATCATGTCAATTGTCAAAGAGCTGGCTCCTGATTGACCCAGCATCCTGTCAGCCTGACTGACACCTGTCCGTGGGTCACCCTAAAGATACCCGGTGGCCACCTATGGACCACACTTGCTGTCCAAAACCTCTCTTTCCTCAGAGGCTAATTTGTCATTTGCCTCATCAATGTATACTCAAATACATTGTATTGCATCATCTGACTTTTCTTTGTATCATATTTGTGACAGTGCTCTTGAATAGCTAAATCATGGCCCATCCATTGTCTGGGCCTCATTAATGCCTAAACTACAAAGTGTGACAGTGTACCTGGGCCATAGCCTTTGATGGTGTACGTGGCCTCCAGCAGAACCAGCAACCTCAGATAATGTCCATGAAAAGTCGACACATATGAGGACCCTGACAGTACACACGCTGAGTAACATTGTTCAAATAATAGAGATGGCTCGTGTGTGGTGAATACCAGCCATTTTATTCTGCACAGAGGCTATGACGTTTCCAGATGCATTTCCATCCACATAGGCCAACTTGAGTACAATTGTTGCAATGACACATGCCGGATCCAGACACCTGAGACATTCTCTCACTCAGCACACCACGGTTGCTCAGTTGAAAGTCTCATTACACGTCTTCAGTGACAGGGTGGGACCATCCACGTGTAGGTTACCATTTCCTCTATGACTTTACTCACATTTAGCTCCAAACGATACTCATTAGATACATGATTAGCTGCCACTCACTCATGATGAGACCTGGACGTTACAGTGACAACATACACCTTAACAGATGATACAGGATCAACATAGGACCACACACATGTACATGTACCATCCAATCAACAAAATGGTTGCAAGCAGCCTATCACAGTAGTGTCCCAATTGTAACCTAGCATGAAGATTGAAACATGCCACTAAACCAGGTAATGCATAAAGGGCCACATACATCAAAAACCTATTTGCTATCATGACATAATGAACGTTGAGAATTTGCTATTAAATCAATGCTAAATGGTATGTCAGAATTCTCTAAAGAAGTAATGGTGCAAACTTCAAATGGGCAAATGGTATTACAGATTTGCAAAAAGAGATTAATACTCAATTTGCAACTATGGGCCTGCTGCCAATGGTTTAGCATTACTGAATTTGGAAAAAACATTGATAAATTTGCAAGTCAGGAACAGCAAACCCCAGGGTGCTGGGGGCCTAAGTACCCTCTGCTGCACCCCAATCAAACACTTTTTACGGACATGTGAAGCACACGCATGCTTAAGGGGCATGTGTGCCCTACATGTCAATAGTGAAACATATTTTAGCTCAATTGACTCGTAATTAGCACATGGTTACCCCCAAAAAAGGTTTAGGCGACAATTGCATTACCTAAATGGGCATTTTGCTATTTGGATTAGCTTGATACATGTGCTCACAAATTAGCTAATGAAGACATCCTGTTAGCTCATTCATATTTTGAAAGTTGCAATCAGCAAGTACCTACATGTGTGCGCAATTATGAGTAATATCCATTATGGCCAATCATTACTATTGCACTGTGAATACCTTCTATACATCCTATAAGGCACATTTGCTTTAGCTAACCCCAGTGTTTATCACTTAGCACCGTTTGGTAATGGAAAATTCCATTACACATTTGGACATATGAAATACATATTTGTCTTTATGCGTCATATTTTCACGCATACAGCTTGTGCGTCATATTTTTTTACGCACAGGAGTGCAAATAATGCAGAGTCAAATTAATTTTTAATAATTTTAAATGATATTTGGATGCGGCTTAATTTTCACCTCTGGAACTGTAAATTATGCCGCAAACAAATATTATTTACCAATTATTAAAAATAATTTGACTCAGCATTATTTGCACTCCTGTGCGCCAAAAAATATGATGCACAAGCTGTTTGCGTGAAAATATGACGCATAATGGAAAAAAACGGCGACGATGTTATGCAGGATGTGATGTAATAGGATATCCCGTTTACAGAATCTGTACAGTGGGTGTACTTTCACTTTCACTTTGCAGTCTCTGATTATTCTAGACTGTGTGGCTGTGTGCAAAGTGTTGTCCTGTGAATTTGTGCTTTTGTGTCCAGAGTGCCATCTTACTTGTTGTTTTGTCATCAATATATTGTTGTAGAATACTGTCTGAGTGTGTGTTGTATACATTTGTCCAGTCCAGTGTTGTATTTATTGTCTGTGGGAGTCTGTTGTGGGTACTGTTATATAGGGGATAGTTGGGCTCTTCTATTTGTAATTTTTTCTTTGTATTTCCTCACTCAAACTTTCCCCATTTTCCCCTTTTTTATTTTTTTACCACTACTTTTCCCCCATTTTCTGTGCCTAAATGTCTGGTAGGCCACGTCTTTCCAGGATGGGTGAGGAGGAATTGGGAGGATTCATATGGCTGGTTTGCCATTTCCTCCCACTGATGCTGGAGGCTGGGGGTAGGGTGATACAGGGGTATCACACTGAGGCCCGAAAAGTCCGGTGGGGGGAAGGTGCGCCATCACTTGGTGCGTCTGTATGGGAGCCAACGGAATGAGCATCAACTGAAGCACCGCTGGGCTGACCTGATTTCCAGGGAGCAAGATCTGCTGGACCACCTGGGAATCATGATTGGTGGCCATGTTGGTGAGTTCAGATCATGTAAATGTGCACAATTAAAAGCTGGGTAGTGACATGAGATGATTGGTACCCAATCTGCCAGATAAGTAGCTGACTGTGTGTAATGCTGGGGAAACATACAGGGTAATTGATGCACTATGTGAAGGATAACAAAAGCTAGCAGTCAAGCAGCTCATGTTTTTCACACTTACAGGTTGCTTGTTGCTGAATGTATTGTAGTGCCGCCTTTGTGTCAGACAAGCGAAACATTAATGACGCAATCAGGACTCTACAGGTCACAATTGCCAGTGAAGTATGGATGTAGTAACATCATACCTACATATGTTGACGCTATAGATAGACTGACATTGGAAACCCTACATGATGCAGAAAATGAGTGCTGCCTTCACGTCAATTGATGATAGCAATGTGGTCCAGACATATGTCTCATGTGTGTCTGGTGAGTGTTTAGGGAAAGTGTTCACGGAAGTGCTATGCCTGTTCGGGATTAATGTGCTCCTTCATATTTTATTGATACATACCAGATCTGAACATGAACCATATTTGGAAAGGAGTCAGGTGCCCTCAGCTAACATCTTAGACAGGTATTTTTTGTGACTTGTGCCAAAATCCGATTAGGGATGGCAGTCCAAAGGTATGGACTAGGGTGCAAACATCTATGTTTGGTGCCAATCACCTTTGTTTGGACACATCAATTCATGAAACTGTAACAACATGAGGTATTGCCAAAGTACCTGGCCCTCTGTACCATGTACCTATCTGTCACAAATGTGTCATGACCACATAGGCTGTTTGACAGGTCATGCAGTCCTCAAGTAACCAGCCTTTGGATGTCTCTCTTGGATGCACATGATGAGATGAATACACACCTATATTGTTGCTGCACACTAATGGAGGTGCATGTTTGCCACCACATGACAGTCAGGGCCACTGCATGTGTGTAGAAGTGTGTGTAACTGTAGCAGGAGACCCATCCTATGTAAATGTTGGCCAGGAATTATTCCATGCAGTATGAGCATGTCTGAAAGTGTATCATTATCCATGTCAGCTTATCACATTGTATGTATATTTGAAATTGTTTGTCAGTGCACTGATTCTGAGCATATTCTTCCTTCCATGCTTTACAGGTGGACCTGCACCGTACACAGTGGGAGAGGTGGCTCATTTTGAGGACCCCGACACCTACAGTGAGTGTTGACATGTGTGTTATGTTTTGTGTTTGCTGGTGATGTGTGATGGACTCCTGTGTGTTGAACACATTGCAAGGTGTGATGCGCTGCCCAATCATTAGTCTTGTTCCATTAGTGGGATTTCAGTTATTAGAATATTTTGAGTAGACCAATGCTTATCCATTTGTCTGATCTTGGGTTTGTAGGCCATTCCTGTAGGGCCCGCTATGGGACCTGGGGTGAGTCATGTGGAATACACTAGTTACAATAAGAGTTGCACTGGGACTCGTCTCGGAATGAGTCTGCATGTCAGACTGACATTCTCCCAGATAGCTTCTGCAAATGGCTTGTCTGAAGACTGCTGCTTCCCTATTAACCGATGTACTGAGTACACTGTAGGTTGGACCTTCTGGGAGCATGTACTTCCACAAGTTGTACTAGAAGTGTGTGGGACTAGAGTGCAACGGCCTAGGTGTGCATGCTATTCATGATCATGGGTGTTCTTGCTCCTCTGTGTCTGTTGAAGATCATGCCTCACTGGAAGTATGTGATGTTGACCTAGGTCAGTACATTTTGACATGTGTGGACCTTGGATAGGACAAGGTTTAGCTGACTCCAATTTGTTGATAGCCCTTACTGGTGGTGTGTGTGTGGAGCCAAAAACATGTTGAGCTTTCTATACGCTCCTGTGTGTGCATGTATTTTGGGATTGTTTGTTGTTCTCCCCCCCACCCCCTCAAACACAGGCATGGGTTTGTGAATAGGGTACCTAGGACTGAAGCAACCAGTATGTTACACATACTTGCGATCATATGAAAAATGGTTTTGAACCTCGTGTACACACTCAGGTATGGCACATGAGTACTATACTAGCAAATCCCATTACAAATTGCAGACCTTGAAGTTTGTGATTGTTATCACATACACTGACATATGTAGTCCAGGCAATAGGCCGAGGAGGTGCAGCATGATTGTTAGCTGCAACTGTCAGTACTTTGATGACAAGTTATTGCCAGTTGTTACCCATCATGTAGATTTTGAATGTGCTATGTGTGAGATGACCTTTGTAGGCAGGCTTTCCATGTACTTCCTCTGAGACTTTCAATGATCTGTATGGTGATATGAGCTGTTACAAGTACAGTAGATGTATTGTCAGATTGACCACTTGTGCTATTCCACACAATGCAGTTCCTATGGTAAATAGTTGCCCTTTGTCTTCACAGCTGCAAACATGACACCCGCCCAGAAGCATGAATTTGAGAGGCTGGCCATGAGGTACCGACACATCCTGCAGGTGCAGTCGGGGTTCCGAAGGATGGCCCGTAAATACCAGTCTGATCGGGCCTCAGGAGCATGGTGGGCTTCACCACAGGGTGGCCCAAGGTTGCCCACTACAGCCACCACCACCACAACCACCGGTTCTCCCCAGGTGGCCCCAGCCACAGTGGGGACAGTTGTCCCTACATCAGCAGCACACCCTGGCCCCAGCAGTGTGACAGCTGCAGGACAGTCCAGTGGGCTAGGCTCAACACGCCCACAGAGCACCTCTGCCAGGACCCAAACAGCAGCAGCACCACCAATCGACCCTGCGGCATTCCTGGCTTTGTAACGTAAAATGGACAAAGTTCTAAGGAAGGTGAACAATCTTAGCTAGGATGTCGGCTACATCAAGAAGCGGGTCAAGTCTATCAGGCGGACCCTCCGGAGGGCCAACCTCTAGGAAAAATGTATTCAATGGACATAATTCCCTCCCCTCCCTCCTCTTTCCTTGTTATCATGATTAGTGGGCTTGGGGGATTAGTGTTAGGTTAGTATAGGTTGTTAGTTTAGTTAGTGTTAGGGAGGAGGGTGGGGGGGCCTGATTCTTTCTACTTTTCCTTATTAAGTGTGTGGGTGGGGGTCAATGTTGGGGTTCCTGTGTGTTAGTAAAAAAAATAAAAAACATTTTTTAACAAAAATTACAAAAAAATATATAATTGTTTAGGATTGTATAGTATGTGTGTAGGTTAGTATGTGTTGTCCTGCATGTGTCCTGTCTCATAATGGTGGGTGGGGGGTTGATGTTTAGATCGATTTGTTATATGTGAAGAGTAAGTTTAGCTTAGGTTAGTTAGGGACAGTTGTGGGTAATGAGTAGTCAGGTTAGATTAGTGTAGGTATGACTTTTCCCTTAGTTGCCTCTGGTGTGATTAGTTTTGAATAAATATATAGATAACCCTTTGCATTATGTGTTAACTGCTACTTGATCATGGCCTTGCCATCAGTGTAGATGATTGTTGTTCTATGACATTTGTGTCCTATGCTACAAACAAATACAAACTGAGGTGTAAATTGGCAGCTACCCCAGTGCTACCTTGGTAAGTATCCACCATTTGTGAGAACCACCAATCGGAGTTGACATGGATCACAAAGGATTTTTGTTGATGAGTATGTTTTCTACGTCACAAAGTGTGCTTCCAGACTTGGTATTGTGGGGACATATTTAGGTCGGACTGCAGTGTGATGTTCAGGGACATCTTTGAAGATGAGGTCTTGTTAACACTCTTGTCTTCATAACTGACGTAGGTCATTTGTGCAAAAATTCTGCATGATTACCTATTTGGATGTTTACTCAGAAAGGTTGATTGATGCTGTGTTTTGTAGTGTTTGCTTAGATTAGACTGCACAGTTCAATGTGTTAGTATTGCATGGTGACAACATTTCTCAGCCACTATTAGTTGACTTTGATTTCTCTTGATGAAGAATTATTCTGTCCAACACAGCATGATGGTGTGTGGTTTCTCACTTCATCAGTTATTCTCCTCAGGATGGGCAGGCTATGATGCAATCCTGGCCACTGCACAGATGGATCTGACTACATGATGTCAGGACAGTTGTATTGACAAGCTACATGATTGTCACACAGGCACATTTGTGTTATCTACTGCACAGTTGATGTGTCAAATTACACAGAGACATATTTGTTGTGCAAGTGCTATTTATTGATATGTGCTGTAGTGCAATATGTACATTGTCCATGTTTGCTGAGTCAGTTCTAGTGAAATCTTACATGGTGATCCTACAGAAAGGGTGTAGATAATGCTACTGACATGCTGGGGTGATGTTACAGACAGTGCAGAGGGACAGGATTTGCCGATCAGTAGGAGAGAGACATTAACTGGGTATGCTGACAAGTTATACAGTGGTTAGCAGAACAGTCATTGAGTATAGTTGTTGTAACATTGGCATTTGACAAAACGTAGGACCTTGGTCAAAGTAGGCCGTGGTGCAGGAACTAGTGCTTCCGGGTACTCTTCTGTGTGAATGTGATCTGTTCCATGTCTTCTTCTTCTGATGTGTGTGTTACCTGCTTTGTCCTTGTTGTTGTTGGTTGTGAAGGGGCAACACATACCTCAGTGTTAGAAGATGTGGAGTCAGACATCCCGGTCGCTGCTCCCTGTGAAGGTCTTAAGGGCAGTACTGCAGCAAGGAGGGTCTGCTGGTTTTTGAGAATAGCAGCCACATCACGATGGTAGGCAGCCAGGTCGGCCCTGAGGGAGTCATGATTGCATTTGTGCATGCAGTGGAAGGTTTGGGGTGCGAGGTGTTGTGGCAACTCCCTTACTGCAGTGGTGAATTCCTTGACAGTTTCTTGTAGTCCTTGCAGTATGGATGTTAGGGCTTGCATAGCTGCTGCCTGATCTGCAGATGACATCATGCACGAACGCACCACCTCAAGGCTGGCTGCCATAGTTTGCATCCCCACCCGCACCTCCTTGGCCAGCTCCCGCTGTACTCCAACTACAGTTCTTTCAAAGCTGGTGCCACTGTCGTCAGAGTCCTCAGCTGTATTGGAGATGGCAGGTCTTGCAATTGGGGTGGTGGGTGGTTCCTCTGCGCTGGCTGCTTGTTCTGTGCTCCTCCTTGTGACTGAAGGTGGGGTCTGGAGGGTTTGATGGACCTTTTGGATGGTCTCCTGGGGAATGTTTATTGGCTCGTCATCCATGTAATCAGGGAAATCTGGGACAGGCATATCGGCAGGAGATCCAACTTCCTCTGCAATGAAACAGGGTACAATTAGTGTGTCTGTGTTGTGACAATTTTGACGTGACGTGCCTGCCTTTTGATGAATTCACTTTGTGATCTTGTTTTGTATTGATATCTGCTGTCCTTCAGATGGGCATTGTTTCAGGCCTATGACCCACCTGTGTGTCACATGAATGTTATTGAGTTATCAGACTTGTCAGCCTCATCGCCTCTAGGTGTTGCTTTATGCCAAATAGAGAATAGCCACCTTTTTGTCCTACTCGATCCTCCGTGTATATCCATTCTCATGGTGAGACCTTTCACTGGCTGTGGGTGTTCTGATGGTCCTGGCAGCACACTTAACTCTCAGGACCTGCTCCAATCCCTGATCGTTCACATTGACTTATTTGTAATTGACATGTAGCATATCCTATGCATGGCAATGTTATGATGTGATATGTATGTTCCATGGGGAGGTTACTGCCATTGGCTACTAGAGCTGCACACAGATCAGAGGTGGTAGTGGCAGCTGTTGTTGCAGTTACTTTGCAGTTGTCGTTTTGGCTAGAGGATTGCTAATAGGGCCCTAGTTACTGTAGGAGATATGTTGGCTGACGAGTGCCAGGATGTAAGTTTGACATAGTGGCCTTCCCTCCTGTCGTGGCTTTCCCTTTGCTCCATTGTTGGCATGACAGCATGCCCCCATGGGACTGTTGTTGGTGTAGTGTAATGTTGTGCCCCAGCTTATGTTTGTGCAGGCCATGCCCCCCTGCAGTACCCCTTCACCCATGCCACTCCATGTATATGATGACTTACATGCAATGTGTAGTAGGTATTTACCCCCCTTCTTACAGTCAACATTATTGTATTTTAATTCCCCATGCGACTTACCCTGCATGTGCGTTGTCTTGTGGTAGTCTGCGCTGTCCTGTCCTTGAATCCCTGTAACGATCTCCTCAGGGATGACGGCTGTGACCGCCTCCCCCGTGTGGTTCAGGGCCTCCTGGTGTGCTGGACTCCCACCTCCAGTCTGCAGTGCTGCCTTCCTGTTCCTGGCCATCTTTTCCTTGGTCCTGCGTTTGCAGTCATGCCAGCGTTTCTTACACTCGGTGACTGTCCTGCGTACTTCAGCCACACTGTTAATCTTGTCAACAATTTGTTGCCATATGGCCTCTCTCCTACTGATTGGCAACTTTGAGGTAATAAACAGTTGGTGCTGGTGTTCCGTCACCTCTTTAACCAGGATTTCCTGCTCCTCTGCACTGAAGCAACACTTTCTTTTCTTTCTATAAATGTCCTGGTTCTTGTATGGATCGTCCTGGCTGGTTCCTGGTCTGCTGTCATCTTCCTGGGGTCTGTAGTGGCATCTGGGATCCATTTTGGCTCTCCTCTGGTGCACTTGCAGTGTTCGTGTTTTTTTTTTACGCTATTGCGTCAAAAAACGGCGCATATCCGGGTTGCGGTGTCGTAAATCGACCCACAGTCATTTCCGCCGCGTTAACGTCGCTTTCATTTACGACTTGACACCACGGTGTGCGTCAAAAATAATGACTCCCACCTGTTGATTGCGCCGCCGTGCGTCAACGTTTAAATATGACGCCCGCACGGCGCTACGAAATGGCGTTAGCCGGCGGTAAATTTTTTTACGCAAACCTGCGGCGGCGCAGTTTTGTGTTAAAAAGTATAAATATGGGCCTCAGTTTTTACAGTCCTGGAGTTGGTGGTGTACTGATGGAGGTTTGCTGATGGAGGGAGGACATCGCAGGACCCAATGGACATCGGACAATGGCAGTGGTTATGGAATGCATGTAAGTCACACACACACACAGACACACACTGTACCTTTGCCATATGTGTACACACTATTATCTATTGCATTTCCACAACAACACATGTACGTGCCGCAAACACACATTGCAATACATCCATGACACAACATAAACACACCATCAACACTGCATCCACACATGACACAAACACAACAACTAGCGCAACTACACAATCATCTCCACAAACAAACTCACACAATGTCACAAATACACGCATCACAACAATGACCTTCACACAACAACACTCACTTGGATGTTGCACACAGCAACACCGCACAACATACAGAACAATATCAATGCCATGAGATAAGGCACATCCAAATCTGCATGGTGGTAAGTGTGGCTGGATCCGCCGCCAGCCACTCTTTCCTAAGGCGCAGGACTCGGGCAGGTTATCGTCTATGGGACCGCCGACATCTGCATTGGGCGGGTGGACCCCAAGCTGGTGGATGGGAATTCCCTCGAAAAAGTGGTGGTGCGCCTGTTACCGCCAACATCTAAATCAGGTCCTTGGTTATAATTACTGGCAAAACTAAATCTATGTTACTCAAGCTGCCCCTTTTGTTAAAAAGATAATTTAGGGTACATGGAGAGCAAAAAGAATGTGTGGCACAGTAAGACTATTTTGGCATCTGATTTAAAAGGCACCTCAAGTGGAAGGAACATGTAGCAAAGGCAAGTGCTACGCTGTCACAAACATCTAGAGCTGTCCTTGGATTTAAAGAACCAGGTGGGCAGCCAATCCATAAATACAATCCTTCCAATTTATAAGCAGAAGATGGTGGCCACTGCAATATATGGAGCAGAGCCATGGGGATATTTTATCCTAAATAACTTTCATGTGTCAGAAAATAACTTCCTAAGGTCCCTGCTGAAGCTGGGCCCAAATACTCAGTTAATAACCCTATAGTTGGAGCTGGGAATCACCACCAACTTTAATTTAGCTACACTAAGACCTGTGTTGTCTTGAATGTAAGAATCTACTTGCAGTGATTTATTTCAAATATATACTAGAGAAGTCAGATTACATAAGTGTGGGGGGAAGTAACTGAATGTTATATATTACGAAATCTCTAGTAGCTCTGCAGTTATGCCGCTTTTGGAATGGCCCCACCTTAGTTGGTGCAGATACTATAGAAATTGTTAAAGAACTGTATTGGTGCCTTAAAGTACAGGAACAAATGTCTTGCTCCTCATTAGGCAACCTTCTGGCATGCTATGATGAACTCAAGGTTCAACAAGGGTTCAGACAGTATCTGGACCTACCCTATCCCAAAATGAAGCACAACTTCAATATCAAGTTCAGGATGGGGATATTCCAAACTATCTTTTAGTTTGGAATATCCCCATCCTGAACTTGATATTGAAGTTGTGCTTCATTTTGGGATAGGGTAGGTCCAGATACTGTCTGAACCCTTGTTGAACCTTCAAGGAAGTGAGTATTGTGATTGTACTATTGGTGGGAAAGAGACAATCATGCACCTTTTGCTACTTTGCACAAAGACTGATAAAGCCTGTCAAAGTTGGCTACTCCTACTTTTCAAATCTTATCATATTAGATCACCTGTAGATGCTTTATCATTCTGCTATAGAATGAACTATCAAGCTATCTTTTCCACCAAGGCCTTTTTTATTTGGCTAGTGTGGCAGCTTTTTTAAGTAGGTAAATGGATTGGTTTGAAGGTCATACAACATATATTACATATTTAATTGCACTATTATCAAGTTTTACTGATGTAAATTCAGTTAATATGTTATATATCTAATGGTTTTACCGTTATTATTTAAATTATATATTGTAATTCTAGTGCTGATGACAATAAATAAATAAACGGCGACCATAAGAAAGGGACACCAAATTCCTTTAGAAGAATACACATTTCTCTTAGGGGTTTTCCTGGATGCAATGACATATTAAAACAGTGGCAGAAACCTAAGGTTTTAAATGATTGATGAACTCCTGCATAGTGTAAATGTCTCCGAGGCTCTAAAGAGACCATTCACTTTCTGGTTAAGCCTTCCTAAAGCTTCAAATTAGCAATACAAAAGACAAACAGGCATAACTTAAACAAGTGGGGGAGCAACAAGAGAAAATGACCTAAAGTTAAAAAAGACACAAGAAGAGAGTAAATATAAAGAGAAAAAGAGAAAGTAGAAGAGAAAAATACTTAAAGGGTAAAGAAAAGAGTAACATCCAACAGCTCTTCATTTGGAACACCCAACAAAATAAATGAACGTAGGGGAGGGCTAAACCACCCTTTTTGAGCCCCATTAGCATCTTCCATGAAAGTCTTATACCCTTGGTAGCCCAAATATGAATAGCTGTCTTTCCTTGAATCCTAAGAAACTCCCTGCTTTCAAAGTTAAACAGGATTTTATCAAACAGGTAAGCCAACTTTGGCAGTATTGACATATTTGCAATGTTTACCAGGCCATAGTTAGATAAGGACAGGTTCTGCCATCCTCTCATTACTTTATCGAATTCTTTGCTCTCCCTCTCTAAATTCAGCTTAGAAAATCTATCCAAATCCTGGACTATATTTATCCCCAAATATTTTAAGTCTTCTTTAGGTTCACCACCTTCCCAATCCAAATTCTAGGTCATAGTTTCTGACTTTCTTAACCTTGTATCCAGAAATGCTCTGTTGATATCGGAGGTGTAAATCATCAAATCGTCTGCATAGAGGGCTGTCTTTTCCAAGAGCAACCCCCATGAAAATGGCACAATGCTCCATTTAGTCGATTTAACGTTGGGCTTTGAATCAATGGTTTTAAGTACAGGTTAAACAATAAGGAGGATAAGGGGGCATACCTCCCTAGTCCCGCTCATTGTCTTAACCACTGGGGAAAAGCTTCCATTTGCCAGCACTCTTGCCGTTGGGGAGCTTTAGGTCTTTTGTAATACCCTGCATAGTGCCCCTCCAGTCCCAAAATATTCTAATACAATCATTAGGTACTCCCAGTTGACCTGATCAAAGGCCTTGATCACGCCTAATGTGAGAATAGCTAATGGGGAAAACTGTACAGTTGGTGAGTCGATAGTATCAGTCAGAACGTGCATTAGCACCCTCTGGTAAAAAACCCTCCTGATCTTGATGTGTTACACTTTCATTCAGTTGACTGGTTAAGATACTCACAAAAATCTTAAACTCACAATTTAATAGTGATTTGAGACGATATGACTGACAATCACAGGGGTTTTTGTCTTGTTTTAATATCAAAGAAATTGTTGCCTCATTCCAGGATGGTAGTATAGGAGAGCAACCCAGCAAAATAGAATTAAACAACATTAGCCAGAAGGGAATCACATTATTGGCTAGGATGGAATACATGTAATTTGGGATGCCATCTGGTCCTGCCATTTTTCCTCTCTCTAATTTCCTTCTGACGCCTACCACTTCTATTCCACTTATCTCCTGGCCTAACAATTGCTGTTGTTCAAGAGAGAGACTAGACAGCCCTTATTCCTCAGCCAGTTTTCTAGTTGTTCTTTATCTAGGGTGGAGTCTTCTGAGTATAACTCGAAAAAAAACTTAACAAAAGCTTTTTCTATATCCTGATTATCTTCTAAAAGCAACTTTGTTTTCCCGTCTACTATCCCTTTGATGTAATTCCTGCTTCTATTGAATTTGGTCTTCCAGGCTAACAACTTCCACATCTTTCAACATAATCAAAGTGCTAAATCTTATTAACTTTCCATTGCTGGCTGCCTCTCCTTCTCTTCCATCTTTACTCTGAATTTAACCTGATATTCAAATAATGCTTGTTCTAACTTTCCTCTGTCACCTTCCTCAACTGATGATGCGCTCATTATCCCCTCTAGCTAAAAAATATCTTTCTCCAACCGCTCCCTCCTGTTTTTCACTTTTACCAATAGACACCACTAATCTCCACAGTACCCCCTCAAATATGCTATACTCGTCTCATACTAGAACAATCTGGGCTGTCTCTAAATGGCACCTTAAAAAATCCTTGTTTTTCCTCTGAAGCTCCAAAACCCTCTCCAGAGAAGGATGTTCCTGTCAATACTGCATCTTGTTCACACCTTCTGACCTAACAGATCAATTTGAGTAAATATAGCTGCGTGGTCAAGCAGATGGAATGGAAGATGTTCTAACCTTCAAACCCTACCCATCTCCCAATTTTCTACAAGCAAATAATCATGCCTGAAGTAGTGATCATACTCCTTGCTGTGAAGTGTACAATCTCTATGTTTCCCCTCCCTCCTTCGCCATGCATCATATAAATTTAAATTCTCCATTATAGACAAAAGATAAGCTCCCATTTTTGGGGAGTAAATATGGGAGTGTGTTGATGATCTGTCTAAACTATTAATAATGTATAAAAATCTCCCCCTTTAAAGACTGGTGACCTAATTTCCAACAGGGCCATAAAAAGTTCTGATAAAAGTGCAACATCATCAATGTTAGGTTAATGATAGCCAACCATCGTGAGGAACTCTTGTTGAATTTTAATTTCAGTTATTACCCAGCACTCACCTGCATCAAAGTTACACTGCACTACATCAATGCCTATGTTTGCTCTAATGATATTCACTACTCCTTTAGGGCAATGCACTTGTTCATCAGCTTGCTACCTGTTCTACTCATCTCTGTTTTATTATTAGGTCTCTACATTTAATTCTACTAAGGTTTTTCCCTATTTGACACAACTTGAAGACTGGTTTCCGTCAAATGATTTCACCTTAAAAAAAATGATCTTAGGGATGGCTTAACTCATGTGCCCTTTACAGCTTCTTTTACAGTTAGTTTTACAGGCTTCCCTGCCGGCATATGTCTTCTCTTCAGAGGCTCCTTCTTTGCTTCAAAATTGGCTTGAAGAGCGACACTCTTATTCCCCCCTGCAGCCCCTTTTCCTCACCCTCCACCAAGTTTACTGCTGAGAGACTCGCTGACCTAAGAGTACACCTTCTTCCTGTAACCTGCTGCACCTCCTTCTGTGGGCCAATACCTTAAATACTGAGACGTGCCAGATTATGTACAAAATAATAATGGAGGATCCAATAAGAGAGGGCTTCTTTTACAAATTTGTACCCCCAGGTTCTTTAAGAAGGTAAGGTTGAAGGGTTTAAGGACTGCAGCTAAACTATGATATTAATTTAGGATGCTATGAGGTATCCCATATTATAACAAGATGTCCCTGAAATGGGATTACCCAGTAACACTAGAGTATTTGACTGATCACTTGGCTGGCCCCTTGAGAGACATTCGGACAAGAAAATGGTGGCAGATAGTGGGGTGGAGGGATAAGCTGCTACCTGAGGGAGGTAGAAAGAGCTCATAAACCATGGCATGCCAAGGTGTAAGTACTATCAGTTGACTACGTGGTTTAAGACTCAAGATTGGACCAAGTTGGAACCAAACAGCATATGGGTGGAACTTCAAAATGGCTAAATAAGGATGCAGGAAGTGGCCAATTGGTATGAATAACGTTTAAGGGTTTTAGAGGAGATTATGAGCTCACCGTATTATGTCTGGGAAAGATACTTGCCACAGCAGGAGTTGGAGGAATTATGGCAAGTATCTCTGAATATGCAATACTCTTCAGTTAAATTTGCCTCACGTAGAAGGATTCACTTGTTCACTTTTCACATAATCTATTGGATCCACAGAAGTTTGTGAAGTTCAGTAAAAAAACAAGTAAACTAAGTGCAAGAGATGTGAGAGCCTGGATGTGAATGGTGCCCACATGTTTTATAGCTGCTTGAGTTTAACACAGTTTTGGCAAAAAGTGGATAAGAGCATATCAGATATCTTGGGATGAACTACAGAGGTAAGCCTAACCTTGATACTCTTTGGGTTGGTGGGAAAAAGGAATGGAAGAGATAAGATCACCGTGGACCACAAAAAACTGCCTTTTTACTTAACCCTGCTGGCAAGAAGGGAAGTTTGAAGGAAGTGGTCTCATGCAGAAACCCTTACATGAGATGAGTGGTGGAGATCGGTAAAATATGATCCACAAACTGGATAAGATGCAAATGGGAGACAAAGGTAAAACTCTTATTTCAGGCCCGTTTAAGAGATGGCTAAAGGTGAAAGGAATGTCTGATGATTATACCTCCAATGTTAGTGACAGTACAAAAGCTCTCCTTACGCTAAAGAATGTACTGATTCCTGACTTAACTGAATAAGTGAGCACTTGGGGCAATAACAGCTTGGGTATACGCTCACTTGAGGTAGTATGAGGACATAAAAAGTGCACTGAAGTAGTGGATTGTAGGCCCTTTCACCCTTCATCACTTTAATTAATGTGTCTCTCAGTGTGACCATTGTGGCCATACTGGCCTCTTCCTATGTCATGTGCCCACAATGCAAGACTCAATCTATTGGACTTAATAACCATATATGCTTTGGTGTACCTAGAAGTGGCTAAAGTGCTTTGTTTAATGACAGTCAACTATTTGATTTCTTTTTTTTTTTTAAAGGTTTGTAAATTATCTAACAAGCACAGGCAAAACCATTATGTCTTGCTTTGGCTGTCAGCCTTTTGACTTTGTCAATGCTTATTTTGTTTTGCCATTGTTTTTGTCAACTTTTATTGTTAGGGGAGTCGCTGGCCCATCGCCATTATAAAACAACCCTTGGCTATTCTGTTGGTCTCCAAATACACAAGTTGCCATCCAATTCTGTGGTACTGACAGTAAGGTCTTTGTATGCCAATGAGTTCCCTGTGAAAGAGCAGAATGACATCTCTCACAGGAAGTTAGACAATGACTAAAGCAGCATTTTTTAATCATTCAACTATTTCAGAGTAGTGTGCCTGGAATTTCATGCTACTGCACTTCATATTGCATTAAGTTCCCATTTTTTCCAGAATAGTTTCCCAGTGATTCCTTAAAACATCAGCCATGTGTGACTGGGGTCAAAATGCCATCTATGCAACATCTAGCGTGCCAGAGTTGTAGCAAGAATACATGAACGTTTGCTACCTCTGATGCCCCAATAGAGTAAGGCCATCAGAGCAAAGCCATTACACCTCCAACTCAATTTTGAGTGGACAGTCTGATGAGTTTTTTTGTCCATCAAAATCTGGAAAACCTAGCAGTGAGGGACAGAAAAATAATTATGACTTCCATACTATCCTTCAAAGAAAACTCCCAGGTTGGGCAGGTCATTCGTTATTTTGTTTTTTAAGAACAAACTTCCAATCTCTGGGTTTGTTTTGAAAACAAAAATGTTTAAATGTTTGATGGACAGTTTCTTTCAATGTATAGAGATGGCTGCTAGGCCAGAGTTAATCTCTAAATAGGACTGAGTACTGACCGCTAGTGTGGCAAATCTTAAACCCTCACTACCTTGACAGGCGGTAGTACATCCTCCTGGCTCTAAATCAGTTTTATTGTTCTTTGTATAGTGATCAAAGCATGCTTTGCCCAGTCTGTCCTATATTTCAGGAATGTCAACAAAGAAGTAGATGTTTTAGAAGGAGAGCTAACACCCTTGCTCCTAAAAGAGCCCAGCAACACTTTAGTTGCAAAATGTGATTCTCGTCAAACATTTATTTCTCCTATTACAAGCCCCCATCTATTCATGTTTGATATTACATCAGACAAAGCGTCAGTTTTATGAAAAATTAAAACTATAGAAACCCTACTATTTTTTTGGAGCACCTGCCTAAATGGTGTAGAATATAAAGAGCTTCATACCTTTTCACACTCTTTGGTAGATGCTTTATCGTAGCCTCAAATGCGTCCTATACGCCATATTCTGTTTCAGTGCAACTCTAAACACATCTCTTGCCCTCCATTTCTCTGTTTTATGTGATGTGTTAAACCCAGTTTGGGCTACAATACAATAAAGGCCAATCTGGACTACTCTACAATAAACCCCAATCTGGACTACTGTACAATGCATTAAACTCCAATCTGGAGTACTTAACTATTAGAAACGGGGTCTATAGTTGGGTGAGATATACACCCTGCCCACGTAGGGACCACAGTCCTAGTCAGGATTAGCCAGATACACATCCTAAATTAACCTCTGCTCACTGTTCTGGTGACAGAGCAGTCAGGCGGAACATAAGAGGTAATGTGTAAAGTATTTGTGCAAAACCTAATTACAGTAACTTAGTAAAAGATGCCACAAAAAGACTCCTTAGGAAAAATAGGTAATATTTATCTGATTAAAACAAGACCAATACCACAAACATCCAATAAGTAGAACTCAAGGTATGCATTTACAAAAAAAAATAGATGTGAAAACAGTGCTTAGAAGTCACTAGCTGTCAAAAGTTTACTTGAAGTTGCGAGGGACCAGTGCAAATCTAAAGTTCAGGCCAACCGAGATGGAGGGTAGGCAAGCTACATAACCCATGCAGGGTCCGCTAAAAAGTGGACCTTTGATGGAGCAAAGCATTGATGTCAAGGGCACGATGAGTCGGTTTTTGCACAAATCAGCTGCAGAACCCAATTCTGAGATCCAGGACTAGAGGGGGCACCTCAGGCAAGGGCAGGACTCCTCACAGATGGCAAATTCCAGCAGCACCAAGAAAGTTGCAAGCAGTCTTTAATATCCCTGAGAGTGAGGAGAACAAGGGGCAAGCCATCAAGCCCTTGGAGAATCTTGGGTTCAAGGTTGTAGAGAACATATCCAGTCCTTCTCACTCCAGGCAAGAAGCAGAAGAAAGCAGGCCAACACAGCAAAGAAAGTAGCAAAGGAGCAGTCCCTCCTACAGCACACCACACAGCAAGCAGTAGGCCAACACAGCAATGCAATTGCAGAGTGGCAGTCCCGCCTGAGAGCACAGCTGTCCTTCTTCCTGGCACAGTGTCCTTGGCTACAGTAGAGTTCTTATAGGTGGGGTTTGGGGTCCAGTACTTATACTCAAATTTGCCTTTGAAGTGGGGGAGAGTTCAAAGAGACCTCTGAAGATCACAAGGTCCGTGCCCTTCCTTCTCTGTCTCCAGACATTCTACAGCCCCTTTGTGTGGGGCATTGCACAGCCCAAATCAGGTGTAACTGAGGAAGTGCTATGCTGTGCCCCCCCACCCCCATCAAGCCAGTTAATGGCCCATCAATTTGGTGTTGAGACATCCAGATGCAAATGTCATACCCCAGCTCCCTTTGTGTGTGACTGTCTAGAGGGAATACACAAAGCCCAGCTGTCATCTACCCCAGATGTGTATTCTGAGACAGGCAGAGGCACATAGGGGCTCATTACGAACCTGGTGATTCAGACTGCCATGCCGGCGGTGGCGGAAAAGACCACTACCAGCATGGTGGTCTGAACTGCCATATAATTAACACAGGGAGGGCCGCCTATGGCGGCCCTCTGCCACCGCCAGGCTATCGCTGCCAGGCAGCCTGACGATGGTAGATTACATTATCTGACAGGGCAGCGCTGCTTGCAGCGCTGCCCTCTGGATAATGTACCCTGTTTCCCCCAGCCTTTCCCAGGCGGGTTCCCCCGCCGGGGAAAGGCTGGCAGAAGGGGTGCTCCGGGGCCCCTGCACTGCCCATGCATGTGCATGGGCATTGCAGGGCCCCCGTGCAGTGCCCTGTTGTGCAGGCCACTGCCCGATTTAGGGGCAGTGAACTGCACGACAGGTGCTGCTACACCCGCCGCACAGAGGCATTGCGGACGGCTCCATGTGAAGCCGTTGGCGATGTCCCGGCTCAGCAGAATGTTCTTTATGTGGCCGGCAGGGTCTCAAGGGGGCTGGCGGTCTATAGAAAGACCACCAGCATGTACAGGACGGTGTTTACGGCGGTGTTCATAATGACCCCCATAATGGTTAAAGTAAGAAAATGCCAACTTTCTAAAAGTGCCATTTGTAGACTTACAATTTAAAATCAGACTTCACCATACATTGTGATTTTAAACATCAAGCTCCATATTTCTATCTTTTCCCAATTGAAAGGTACACTTAAAGGATGCTTCAGGGTAACCCCAATGTTAGCCTATGGGAGTGATAGGCCTTGCAGTTGTGAAAAAACAAATTTAGCAGTTTTCACTGCTAGGACATATTAAACTTAAAAGTACAAGTTCAACTTTTTAATTACACTGCACGTTGCCCTGGGGGCTAACCAGGGCCTACTTTACAGGTCACTTATATGTAATAAAAGGGAAGGCTTGGGCCTGGCAAGTGGGTACACTTGCCAGGTGAAAGGGGCAGTTTAAACTGCACACAACTTTACACACATGCCCTGCAGTGGAGGCCTGAGACATGTTTGAAGGGCTACTGAAGAGGGTGGTACAATCAGACCTCAAGGGCCACTAGTAGCATTTAATTTACAGGCCCTGAGCACATATAGTGCACTTTACTAAGGTCCTACTAGTAAATTAAATATGCCAGTGGTGTAGAAGCCAATGTTACTATGTTTACAGTACAGAACACCTGCACGTTAGGACTGGTCAGCAGTGGTAAAGTGCCCAGAATCCTAAAGCCAACAAAAATGAATTCAGCAAAAAGTGGAGGGAAATAGCAAAAAGGTCTGGGGATGACCCTGCAGAAAGGGCCGGGTCCAACATTAATTATAAACCACACTCTGGACTCCAATACTATAAACCCCAATCAGGACTTTAAAAAAATAAACTCAGATCTGAACTACTCTAAAATAAATCCTGCAGTCTAATAAACAAACCCTAATAAACCCCCCAAATAAACCTTGCAATCTAATTAACCCCAAACTGCATTACTCTACAATAAACCATGAACTGGACCATGAAACAATAATCCCCAATCATGATTAACATTAGATAAACCCCAATCTGTACTACTCTACAACGAACCTCTATCTGGACTACTCTATAACTTGATTCTAGGTTGGAGGGATTGATACTCCCATCCTCTTTGGTGAGATTAAGCAATCAGGGACAAACGTTAGGCCTCTGTTTTTCCCATATGAATTTTGAGATCATCCCATTCCATTCAGAGAAGGATTAGTTAGGGACCACAGCCAGACAGAAGCATAGTGATATTAGAACACAGAGATTCAAGATCCTTTTGAGGGAGGTCATTTGACCTAGCCATGAAATCAAGATAGTATCACATCTAAGCGGATAATTTCTCAGTGTCTGCAGTAGGGTCAGGGAAGTAATATTTAAAGCATTGGATAGAATCCTAAAAATCAAAACCTGAATGTACTTAATTTTGTCTGTTGCCACACCTGTAGTGTGCCCGCTCAATCTGTCTTCACAAACTTGTCTACTTGCAAGGGTTTACACTATGATCAATTTGTTTTGATTAATGTGAAATATATCACTACCCGCATCACATAAGGTCCCAAACCGTCTCAGTGTTAGAGGAGTTTGGGTCGGTTAATTAGAGTAAGATGTAATCTGTGTAAAGGGATATGTTAAACTGAATTCCACCATGCTCAGCCTCACTTATCACATTACTACTGCAGATAGAGCAGGTTAGTGGTTCCATTACCAGTGCAAGGGGAAATGAAAAAAACAATCACCCCTATCTTGTGCTCCGTGTAAAAAGGAAACTTTGAAAAAAGTGGCCAATAACCATTTCCATCTCACACGATTTTTGCTGAAGTCTTTCTACTTACTAGATAAAGCTGTGGCCTACTCTTTATTGTCATAATGTTTGTATCAGGAAGAACCATTCTGCCTAGTAGAATTCTTTTTCTCTTTGATATTAGTCAACAGCATTTCATGTATTCCTCCATGAGCAAAGTGCTTAAACTTAAAATCAAGTGTTTCACAGATATTGTGTGATCCCTTTTTCACTTCTATAAGCCAACTGGGTTCTTATATACTATATTGTAGAGGACTACATCCAACTCTTTCACCATAACATTGGCCCGAATTTTGCATCAACACTTAGTGCCTCATTATGAGTTTGGCTGTCTTTTCAGAAGACCGCCGTGGTCACCAAAAGACCACCATGTTGGTGGTCATCTGACCGCCATATTACAACTTCCACTGTGAAGGCTGCCAAACCAGCCAGAAATCAGACACCGCCAGGAGATAGGAGTGTGGGAAAGAGGCGGTTCCACCACCAGCCCGACACAATTCCACCCACCATATTATGAGCAGCAAATCACCAGAGCGCTTCTTTCACGGTGAAAAACTATTGGGGGAGCGAACCGCTGCGCTCAAAACCCACTACTGTCAGAACACAATACCACATTGGACAGTTTGAATAACCGACACCTGACACACATACACACCTCAGTCACACCTACTCATAGCACTATATAACACACCCCTCCACAACCCATAATTCTTTGCTACAAATTTGATGTAAACATACACTGAGAGCAGGCAAATACACCTAGATATAGCACCATCACAGCATAGGCACATATACACATCACACTCAGCACACACCACACAACTGCACTACCAATACAAAATGCACATAACGAACACACACACACCACAAGCGTCCAACACTCACCACCCACTCCCCATCAATCACCCTACACTGCACCCTTACACACAACACCCCCCCTCATCTTCAACACAACCACTACCATGTCCCACCAAAAGAATCTATGGTTCACAGAAGACGAGTTGAGGGTCATGGTGGATGAAACCGTCAGAGTAGAGCCAAAACTGCTTGGAGCACAGGTCCAGCAAACCTCAATTGCCAGGAAAATGGAGTTGTGGCAGTGAATGGTCGACAGGGTCAACTCAGTAGGCAACCATCCACGCACAAGGGAGGACATCAGGAAGAGGTGGAACCACCTACGGGGGAGTGTGCATTCCATGGCATCATGACACCGGATCACCATGCACAAGACTGGCTGTGGGCCCTACCTCTTCCCCCACAGTTCACATCATGGGAGGAGAAGGTCTTTGACATTTTGCATCCTGAGGGCCTGACTGGAATACCAGGGGGACTGGACTCTGGTAAGTACCCACAATTTCCATGTCACACAGTTGGTGTGCCCTGCATGCCTCCTAACCACCGAAATTCACCCCAATTCACTGTATGTCTCACTACACCTCCCACCTATTGACCTAAAGCCCCTCTCCTGCATCTGCATGCCACACCTTCATCCAGCCCAAATGCCCATGCAGCCCTTGGCAAAGGCACGGATGCCATTGGCTAATACTACCACTACGACTCCCACAATGCACTAGCCCATTTACATGAATACCTGGAACGTGCACATCATATCACATCCCTTGCATGTAAGACTATTGTACTAGCTATACCAACTAGATGATAAAACTGAGGACCACTACATGGCAATGACAGCAATGCAATGGCACAACACAATGCCAAACAAGGCTACACACAGCTACAGCACTGTGACCAATCCAATCGGCCACTAATCAGGATCCACAACCGAGATATTGATCACCATGATATGGAATTTAAGATGGCAGACTCCATGCACATGCACAACATGCACAGACAGGACAATTAACCTTGCATATGCACATACCCTCCTCCCACTGGGACATCATGCTGATATGGTCAGCCATTAGCTCTAACAACTAGCAATACTGAATAGTCTCTAGGTAACAGTGCAGAACAGTCATATGAACTATCGGACAGTACCAGAACCCATCCACAAAGCCAAAGTTACTAAACCTGATTGACACCAACCAATATGGAGTGTGGTACACATGTCACAGACCACTAACTTCCACCAATGGTATGCTGTGCAGCATCCGTGATTGTCATTTCTGGGAATCATGTCAAGCCACTGTAGGCATATGATAAAGAGAGAACAAATACACGTTCAACATTCAACGCCCTGTCTCACTCCATCAACAGGTACCCCTGCCATTGCCACCATGGAGAGGATACCAGAGATTGCCAGCCCTCATCAGGATGAAGGCCCCAGTGAGGACAACACGCCTGGATGTCAGGACACAGACGACCAACCTGGCCCATCTGGGACACCTGGTCCGTCTACGACTCCCTGCCTCATCCTGCCCTCATCTATCCCCCCCCAACCCTGTGGCTACTAAATCACAACCAACCCTTCGTCCCAAAACCTGTGTCCCAAAGACTGTTAGAACTATTGTGTGCCCCACAGTACAAGGACCTGAGTCGAGCCCTCACACCTCAGACAATGAAGGTCCTGCAAACACTGGAAGTGGGCACACTATGCCAGGGGCACAGGCACATGGGGCCAGGGGGTGGGAGGGAAGCAGTGGGCCAGAGGATAGGGCCTCAAAGGGACCCGACTGACCAGGATACCATCTCCCAAGTCCTGGGAGCATACCAACAATCCCAGGACAGGATGGGCCAAAGCATCACCATGTTGTGGAAAACCAAAGGCTGCAGAGGGAATACCACCAGGAGGTCATGCAGCAGTGGAAGGCACACAATACCACCATGGCCTCCATTGTAGGGGTGCTGAGGGGTATCAACACCACCTTGCGTGCTTCCACCACCCACCAGCAAGCCCCTTCCTCTAGCAACATAACATCTGAGCCATCCACATCAGGGGCAGTTAGTGAAAGGAGGCCCTGCCAGGGGAACCGCAGCCCTCAGACACCTCTCCCTCTGTAGCAGAAGAACGCCCCCACAAACGTGGTCATCCATCCAGACGTTCACCTGGAGCAGATGCCAAGACCCAACCCACTGCCTGGAAGTGAACTTCACCTGATTTGTCTCCTTTGTTTGCCACTGAGACACCCTGTTGACTGTTCAATGAAATAACTCCATCTTCCCATTGGCACATGGACACTGGACCTGTGCAACCAACTGCTGTACACCTATTCTGATGGTTCTATCTACCATAACCTCACTCATCACCTGTTGGACAATATATGCACCATAATTTTGTTCTCATTATTTCATTATATTCACAATAAACACCAATAGAACACAGCTACTGAATATGGGTCTTCATTAAAACATCAACAAATGTCATGATTGCAAAATGTGAAATGTAGTCATGCCCCCTACATCCAACAGGCAGTGGAAAGGACAGAAGAGGGAGGCATCCTCAGCAGGAGACACAGTACAACAGACATGTTCCAGGACATATGTCAGAGAGTCACAAATCCAGGGCGACACAAGTGTAAAGTCAGTGGTCCAACCTGCAAGAAGACAATGACAGATAGTACCATCAGGATGGAAGGCATGGAGCCACACAAAGCACATATGCAGCCCATAGATGTGGTGTCCAGTGTAGAATACCTCATAAGCAGGGACCCCCAGAGGGTACCTATACTTCACCAGTCACAAGATTGTCTTCATTCATCACTTTAGATGCCATCTGACATGCACAACTCTTCAATTCTCAATTAATTTATCAATGGCTGATGACTATGAATGCCTCAAGCCATAGGTAGCAGAGGCACATATTTCAGTAACACAGTCAGTGGGTGGAATGACATGAGAACAGGTGATTGTTGCAAATATAACTCAATAAAAGTCTGTATAGTGGAGGTGTGAATGTAGGAAACAGCAGTGAGTTCACTTGTAAGAGTTGAGACCCTTTTACTGTGCACCTTACATTCAATCAGTCAGCTCCCCCAACACACACATAGGGATAGGACCAAATTACACATCCACTAATGAGTGTACTCAGAAGCACAACTGTCAGCAGTTCATGTGGATACCCAAGACTTGAAAACCCACACTCACCATACCTTTATGTCACTCGAAGTACTGATTGATGAGCTCAGTCCTAGAGTCAGCTGCGCCTTCCTCCTCTACCTCCTCATCACTTTCCATGTCAGCATTATCAGCCACTGGTCCAGCTGCCTCACCCTCATCAGCTAGCAATGGTATCTGATGTCTCAAGGCTAGATGGTGGTGCATGCAGCAGGCTACTATCATCTGGCATACCTATTGAGGCGATTAGTGGAGGGCACCTTCAGATAGGTCCAAGCACCTCAATCTGGCTTTCAGGAGGTCAAATGTTCTTTTGATTACATGCCTCGTCGTCCCTTGGGCCTCATTGAAACAGAGTTCCCTGTCCATGGCAGGGTTCCTCACTGGTGTTAACAACCAGGGAAGGTTAGGATAGCCAGAGTCACCTATATTAAAAAAATTAGGACCAGTGAAGATACAGGTACAGCGACAGGGAAGATTGTGAAGACAGGTGCCATAACAGTGAAATACCTTCATATGCATACATACCAAGGAGCCAGGCCCTCTCAGTGTGTAGTCGTGCCATCATGTGTGGGAAAGTGCTGTTCCTCAAAATGAAGGAGTCATGAACAGATCCTGGAAACTTGGCTGTGACCAGTGAGATGTAGTGGTCTGACAGACATACCACCTGAACATTTATGGAGTGGTAGTTCTTCCTGTTCCTGTACACCTGTTCATTGGCACTGGGAGGAGCCAGGGCTTCATGGGTGCCATCAAAGGCCCAATCACATGAGGGATGTATCCCATATCTTAAAAGTCTGCCTTCACATAGGCCATATCCGCACGTTGGGGGGAACCTGATGTAGTTGTCCAGTGGTTTCAACAATGTGCAAAGTACATCCTTCAACACAAGACTGAACACAGGCTGTGACATCCCTGCTGTAGAGCCCACTGTATTCTGAAAGGAGCCTGTGGCAAGAAAGTGTAGCACTGACAGGACGTTTACTGTGGGAGGGATGCAATAGGGATTGCATATGGCTGGTAAGAGATCTGGCTTCAATTGGAACATAGATCCATGATGGTCTGACGATTCAGACGATAGGTCTGCATGATATGCCTATCCTCCAGGGCTGCAAGGACAACTAGTGGACGGTACACTTGTGGTTGTCTCAATCTCCTCATAGCAGGATATCTAGGTAGAGAGGACAGAATGTACATTGAGAAATGCACTCGACACATGTAAGTCGAACATCTCGTAATCGCACACTGTAGGACATGCATTGCACTGCTGACGCATGCTATTATGGGCATGCTGAAGCGGCTTGGACACCATCCTTGAAGCACATTGCTGATCCTGTAAGTCATTTGGGACACATATCACACATGGAATGTACCATATGTGGCACACTGAGCTGTCCTGCACTGATCAATTGAATAGTAATGGGATATACTAATATAGTGCCACCGCCTATGTGCCTCTGAGTATCTAAACATGCCCCTCATCACATAACCTGCCACATCACGTCACTGTATAAGGCATGTCACATGTCTTGGCACTACCATGATGGCATAACATAGGCCTACTCTGCTATTTGGCCGAATATATGTATGGCACACTTATTTAGGCACATTAAAGCATGATATGGGCAAAAAATGGCAGCTGCCTGTCCTGCTGCATTGGACAGTTGGAAGTAATCTAAGTCTGCCGACATATGTCATCATGGCTGTAGGCAGTTCAAACCGCTGTGCAACTTGTCATTGGTTAACATTGCTCTCTATGGCGGAGTGGGGCCAATGGCGATGAACGCCAACGGTGACGGTCCTGTATGTGGCGGCCGTGACCGCCATTTTCTGCAACCTTGCTCACTTGACTCCTGACACTGTTGCTAGCAAGACCTCCACGACCTGAGCTGCTGTGTACAGTCTATGGCAGCTATCATGCCATGACCTGCGGGTGATAGGGCCCCTGTCTTCATCCCAGAAGAGCTGTAGAAGCATATGGAAGGGGTCCTAGCCCTGTATGAACAGCTGTATGGGGCACCAGAGGAGCAGGTGAGTCCAATGCCAAAGTCATGTGTGACAGGGGTGCGTGTGACGGTGAATGAGGTAAGTGTACCATTGAGGGAGTACATGCATGCAGATGCATGAAGTGAGGGCATGTGAGCAGAGAGGATGGGTATGTGTGGGCACTTGGTGAGTCAGATGTGTACAGGCCACTGCTCTTGGTATGGTGGCAGTGTACACAACTTTCTCCTTTTGTCTGTGCCATCCATGCAGGTAAACACCCATCAGAAGAAAGGGATCTGGTGTGCCATCACCAAGCAAGTATGAACCTTGGGGGTCCACAGCCAGCAGAGCACACATTGTCGCAAGCGGTGGAAGGACCTGAGACGCTGGGCCCGAAAGATTGCGGAGGCCCAGCTGGGGATATCCTCCCAATGTGTGTGGGGTGCCAGTCAGATCCTGACTCCCCTAATGGCTCGCATTTTGGTGGAGGCCTACCCAGAGGTGGATGGGAGTTTGAGGGCAGCACAGGAGGCACAAGCTGGTGAGTACTGACTGTATCCTGGAACTTGGTTTGGGTTGTATGGAATTAGGTGCCTAACTGAAGCCTATGTGACAATGTAGTCGATGCAATATATGTAGACTAGTGGGAATGGGTAGTAACCACCCGGGCTGAGTATAAGTTGTAGATGTGTGTTAATGGTTTACTGTCAGTAGATGTACATCTCCCATATCAAGACAGCTCCATGTCTGTACTGTGCAGATGGTCTAATGACATTGGCACATGTGTGACTCCGTACTACCTATACAATGGATGTGAGCTTGCGTATCACCCTAACCATGACCTGCTCCATTCCTTTGCATTTGTGGCTCTAAGTGTCAGTCCACTCCTATCTATGTAGCATGCTTGTATGTGCAACTGTGTGACTCTTGTTTTATCGCAGGGACTATATACATCAAGCACTGGTATTGGTATTGACTCCATGTGAGGCAGCCATTACATCTCCACCACAGCTGTTGCCTGTATAGCACTGGACTAATGGCTTGATAGGTGGATACCCATATATTAGTCATCTGTTGGCTAAAGGATACGAGAAGGTTGCTAAAGTAGGATAGTAATACATGTACATATGATTGCGTCTGTATGCAAACATCATGCAGTTCTAAGTGCTAAACTTGTGGGGATGTAACCTTGAACTCAATTAGATGGTACTAGAGGTGGTAAGTGCCTATGCAGACCTCGTCATTGTCAATAGGTTATGTGTATGCCTTGTATGTCAATGCCTTAGAAATTACAGTACAACATAGCTTAGTTACTGCCTACATCATGTCTCAATGAATACTTGGGGGCACATCTGATGGACTGGGACAATGTCTGCTACACTTGGCCTAACTGAAGTGGCAGATTTGGGCAGGTTTGGGTATTGCATGACTTATGGGATGTTGACATGATTTTAATGTTGTATATACTCTCCTGAGGCTGCCCTATGTAGTAGTGGGATGTGTTGTCAGTGCAAAGGCAGTGGTGTTGGTCCATGTGTGCATAATCTTTACATGTATTTACCGTCTGAGGTGTGTTGTCTGGTCTATGGTACAGGTTTTTAGAAATCTGGAGTGGTGTGTGAGGGTGGTGTTATCATGTAGTTAATTCCTACTGGTGTAACTGCATGTATGGCGGTATTGTATGTGAACCATGATGTTATATGTGTGTTCCTGAAGTACATCAGTTGTGACACTGCACTCAGTGGTAGAGTATGGATGTGTAATATGGGCAAAATGGGCCATTGTCGACGTGCTTAGCTCTATGAATAATTGTGATCTATGTGTTTGGTGTCTGCAGATCTACATCTGTGATTGGGTCAGGCTAATCACATGGCTATACCCCCAGACCTTTATTGCACACATCTGATGTCACCTGTATGGGTGTCTAACTTGTAGTGGCTAAATCAGTTTTGATATATATATTATCTGTACTGTACAGTGTGTTAGGACAGCCATTTAATGTGAAAGGCAGGTGCTGTGTGGTGTGTGAGTGAAGTAGTCTTCACTGTATGGCTATTTTACAAAGGACATGGACTGATCAGCTGTTGTAACTGTAGAGGCCTGATGTGTTTTGTTCAGTCAGCTGCACTACCAATGGTTGATAGGAGAATGAAGAGGTATGATGTGAAATCAAGGTGTCATTTGTACTTCATCCAGGGCATGATGTGCATGCAAACAGTAGTGCTGACCTACTTGGATATTGATGTAGATGTGAGGGTTGGCATACACTGGTGGGTAGAAGTGACATGTTGTGATATGATGTAGGAGATGTGTATTGGCAGCTAAGATAGCCCAGCTAGGATATGTATTCTCACAGGTGTGCATGTTTGCATGTGTGTATGTGAGGTAAATGTTAACCGTTTCTTGACCTATCTCTCTCACTCCCCCCTCTCTATATGTGTGCATCAGCATTGGCAGGTGAAGAGAAGGGGCACAGCGGAGTGGGGATGCTGCAGGCCACGGGACCCAGGGTGCTGCTACCAGCAACAGCGAGAAACCCAGTGGCCCTGAGGGAGATGGGAGTGCCACAAGGCAGATGAAATCTTCCATGTCATCTTTGGAATCCTCCTCCAGTGGACACTCCCTGGCAGTGGCGAACCCATCTTGGACCACCCCAGCACGATCTTTGTCCACCACCACCACCACCCATACTACCACCGCCCTCCCTGTACCTCCCTACCAAGTCGCCCGTGCCCACTCACCCAGGAGGGCGGGCATCTCCTTCGCTGCAGGCACCTCTGCCCCTGTCCGAGTCAGCCCTGCTGACCTCAGTGAGGAGGCTATTGACCTCCTGTGGTCCATCTCTGTGGGTCAATGGACCATCGTGAATGCCATCCAGGGACTGGCAGCTCAAGTCCAACAGAGCAATACATTCCTGGATGGCATTCAAGGTGCACTGGCTGGCCTACGGAGATCCTTTCAGTCTCTGGCCTCTTCACGGACAGCAGCCAGTCTACCCTTTGTCTACCACCACCCCTCCACCTACCTCTTCTCAATCCCAAACCCCTCTTCTCAAACCCAGCCAAAGCACACAGACATTTATGTAAACATCTACCTCAACATCCAAGGTTAGCACAGACAAACACTGGCATGCACACAAACAACACCCACCTGCAGACACACCATCACTAACTACCTGCACAAACTCCCCCAGCACCTCCACCTTCACAGACACTACACCAGACACACCTGCAGCCACCACACCAAAATCCACTGATCCAGCTACAATTCGTATCCTACCCACAGTCAGTACAATATCAAACCTGCAGACCCCAGTCACCACATCCGCAGACACCACAACCACTGACACACCTACATGCAGCACATCTACCATACCTGTAGACACCACCCCAACAGACAGTCCCCCCCCCATCATGGCATCTCCCAGGACCTCCTCTCCCCTGCTCCCAAGACACATAAACACCCGAACTCACTCAACCAACAGACCCCCAGCACCCACAAGCGTTCCTCGCACATGCACCCAAGACATCCACACCAACACCTCCTACAACTACTCCCTTTGCCTCCACTCCCAAACCTTTTTGCCATGACTGCCCCGTGTGTCTAAGAAGGTGTTTTTCTCAGAGTTTTCCCGGTTCCCTATTCCTCTTCCACATCGTGATACCCCAAACAGTCTGTGCCCCTCCCCAAGTCCAGCCCATCCACCTCAAAGTCTTCCACTGCCTCGCCTGCTAGTACCCATGCCCCTACCACTGCCAAGAAGTCGAACCCCTCCCAAGCCCAAAGCCCCCCCTCCCAAGCGCAAGACCAGAGACCCCCTCCCAAACCCAAGTCCAACTCCCCTTCTGCCCCCCCCATCCCTGAGGTGCCTGCCTGCCCCCTTGATGCCCCTACCCTGTGGAGGTCATCTAGCAGTCAGGAGTCATGTAGGGGCACACAGAAGTGGCATTTGTGTTTTGTACGCTTTGGACTTTGGACTGGCCAATGGCCTTCTGTTTGTCCAGTTATTTATACATATGCAAAAATCGAATTAACATCAGGTGAGGATGTGAGCCAGGTGGTGGCCTGCATGTGGGAACCCGATGAACTCTGTTAACTGAGAAGAATTGGAAAAATGTGGTCGAGGGGAGGAGGCCACGTAGCTACGATTCCACATATTGTACTGGATCTTGACCTTGGGTACCTCCAGGTAGGCTCATCACCCAAACGTTGTTAATACAGGAACTCCTTTCTGCATGTCCAGCATGCCTCTCCAGTATTTGTACTCGCATCGATACGGTTTGCAGGAAGGACTCTATGCTCTGAGTTTTTGGTTACAGTGTTCCAAGGGTTTGGTCTGCTGCCCCTACTTTGTCTGCAAGTTTCAAATGATCTGCCTGCAGGATGGTGAGATCCAATGCAGCTGAATCTATCTTGGCTTCTAGTAACTATATTGTTCAATTGCTGTAAGTGCTGCATCCAATTTATCTCCCAGTGAAGTGGGGCAGTCGGTGCAGTCCCTTTTGTCCGGTGATGATGCAATCTTTGTAGGTGGTGTTTGGGGCCTCAAGGAGGCATGCTGTCCCATGGAGCGTAAACGGCCCATCTCAATACAACCGGAGTCTTGATCCTTTAGGGGTAGGTGCAGGCAGTTCGGCATGTCAAAGCCCACTTGGAAGTGACTCAAGGTATTGAATACATCACAGCACAGGCAGCCCTGGAATGCGCATTTCACAAGCAAGTATATGGTTATGGTGGTATCAGATGCAAACTGCATCTGCGGAGGTGCCTGGAAGCTAACCCATGTCCAGGGTCCAGTGGCCAGTACATCTCCAGAGCTAGGGCAGCGGGTGCCAGTGATCATGTGGGTGCTTCCCAGTTGAGTAAAGAATCCCACTGCAGCTACCAGCATCAGGGTGAAGGTAGAGGGTCACCCCCACTGGGCTGCGCACTCTGGCGTCATCTCCCCAGATGGTCCTGACAGGGCTATTATCTGTGCCCCATGAGATGTTCCAGAGCCCACCAGAAACAGCGCAGCATCCAAACAGTTATAGCATATGCGGTGAGATCATGCTGAATTGAATACACAGCGTCACAGTTAGCAGTAGGTAGACTATCACCTGAGGAGAAACAATACAGTAAGGCAGTCCCTCCTCAGCAGAACAAATACATAGGTTCAGCGTGACCCTCACTTGGCACAGGTTTATTGGCATGCCTCACCAATAGCGCGGGCCCCAGCGTAGCACATGTGGCATGTGGTGTGGCACTTTTAGTAGGGTAAGGAGTCAGTAGCAGCATAAACATTACAGCTGGCCACTTTGCAGATTAGACACCTCGTGACAGTATAGTGAAGTGAAATATACGTGGGCTAGGAAGGTGGGTTTGCAATTTAACTTACTGGTCCTTCATGCACAATGGGCAGGGCGTTTGCTGCTCAAGATCTGGACCGGACTGTAGTGCCTATGGTTGGTGCACACTAACAATATAAGATTGTTGCACTGTCAGGCCCATCTCAATCCCCACTTCACGGCCGAGACCCAACTTGTCAGACAAGCCTCCTGAAATGTAACTGGTAGTTGCTTGTGCCCCTCAGCCCTCGTGCCCTTCACATGTCATTCATTCACTGGCGATGTTGCCTCTGAATCCCCTTTGGCATCAGTCCAATTTTCCAGTCTGTGTACCAGCCCCTACAGCGCATGGGCAGGCCCTCTCCACTTATGGCCTACTGACGCCTCAGTCAACCGCTCCAGCAGCAGTGGCGCTGTTCGCCACACCTTTAACAGAGCTCTTCACCTCTCCTCTTCCAAATCAGGGCAACGCACTTAGGGCCAGATGTATCAAATGATTTTGCATTCGCAAACGGTACGAATCGGTAAATTCCACTGTTTGCGAATGCAAAATCACCTTTCACAATGTATGAAAAGCAGTGCAATTTTAGGGAATTGCAAATTTTAGTGATTCCCTAAAATTGTGACTTTAAATAGTGAATTGCAAATTGCGATTCCCTAAATAGGAAATAGCGAACAGGAATACATATTTGCGATTTACAAAGCACATGTATCATGCATTTCCTAAATGCGAACTGGACATTTAGGAAATGCAATTACCACAAATTCAAATCTGGTGGTAACCATGTGCAATTTAAAAAATGCATTGGAAATGCATTTTTAAAAGAGGCATTTAGCGCACCCATGACCCTAGGGCATATGTGTGCCTTACATGTGCACAATTTCTTTGGGGGGGGGGTGCATCAAAGGGGGCCTTAGGGATGAATGGAGTCCCATTCCCTAGTAGTATTTCCCTAATAGCGATTGCGAATTTTAAGAAATTGCTACTAGGGATTTGCTATTTTCTTACATCCCATTGTGCATTTCTCAAATAGCGATTTCTTAACATTTGTTATTTAAGAAATGCAAACCGGGTCTTTGATACATCTGGCCCTTAGTGGGGAGAGATGCGAGTTGCAACTCGGGCAGCGTTCGTTTGTGTTTAGACACACTTGATGCAGCGTGCATCCCATCAGCTGGCGAAACAACATGGCCATGTGGGCGCGGACTAAGGGTCCATTCCAGACCTCCTCAGAGCCACCATGAGCTCGCAAACCATGCCGCACAGTAGCTTCCAGCCCTCGCGATCTGGATATAGAGCTTTCATGGCTGGATGGCAGGTAATGCCTGTTATTGTTGCGTATAACAGGGTGATGTTGCAGAGCTCCTTTAGAGCACCTCCGGCATATTAGCCGCTCTACCCACACACCCAGTCATGGCTTACACTAATTGAAAGGGGCGGGGCGGCGCGCGGCGGGCCGGGGGGGAATTAAATTAAATAAAAAAAAATAAAAAAAACACTTACCTTCGCTACCGGGCTGCTCCTCTGCCTCCACCTGTCTCGCTGCACACAGGAATAGGCTCCAAGCCTGCCCTGTGCCAATCCTGACGCCGCTTAGAGCAGCATTAGGATTAGCCAGGAGGGCCCATCCAGGGTGCTCCCAGGCAGGCTGGGAGACTGTGCAGGTTCTCTCCAGCCCAGCAAATGATAGCGAAAGTGTGTGAATGATGTCAAACGTTGGTTTTGAAATAGAAAGATACGTTTCTAGTACAAAATATTGAGCTTTAACAGAGTTCAACACGTTTTCCACTATGTATGTGCTCTATACAGTGCAGCACATAAGGAAAGTTGGAAATGTTTCGAGAAAAGAAAACTTTTCCCAAGCTTTACGCCTTTCACGGGGAGGCGTGCATTTTTTTCAAAAAAGTCCCCTCTGCCTTTTTAACTAGATATGGCTTCGAGGTAAAATTCATAATTGGTTGCTTGGTAATGCCCATGACCACTCTTGGAACGCCCCTTTCAAGCAAAGTAGCATGTAGTAATCCTTGATACATTTTTAGAATACTTCTTGTAGGCTATTCTTCAATGTGAATTATTTTACTTATATTTCCACGGTATTGTATGCTGCCAATATTGGTACAGTAGTGGAGTTCCTTCAAGGTACTCCTGAGTATATGTTAGTTATGCCAGTGGTTGGCATACGGTTCCATACGTATCAAGTTCCCAGGTATGTTCTTTCAATCTTGATGCAGCCAACATGTGTTTTGCCCCTTAAATGGCATGAAAGACTATGGCTTGTTTAAGGTTCTAATAAGAACATGTGAGAAAGCAGCCACTTTTTTATGGTAATGTTGAAATATACCCTGATGATTGGTGCTACACTAAAGGTGAATACACGGGGTCCTGTTAAAGCACTGTACTCGTGTTTTTTAGATTTCTCTTTAGACCAGGTGAAAAAGGTGATTGTGCAGTATGAGTGATTATGTGATAGGAAAGTGCAAGATAATCAATAGAATATTGTAAGGTTCTAATTCCTAAATGGCGTGGACATACACTGGCAGGTAAGATTCATATAAAATTTCTGACGATACCCTAAAGTTTCACAGGATCTGTGGGTTCAGTTATTAGTTACATAGAGTTGATAACACCATCCTAGAATTAATTATGTAGCAGTATATAACCTCGTAATTAACGACTTTGTAATATAAATTACTTTAGAGATACTGAAAAGGACTGGGACCCCTTTTCAAATAAATTCTGTCACGCATATTTCAAAATTATATTTCCAAAACCGATAATCTCTAACTCAGGGCTACTTTTTAGGAAGATGACACCACTGATAGCACGGCACACCTATACAAATTATAACACCGCACAAGCATTGTTTCACCGGCTTTACTGTTATGTGCATGCTCAGAAGGTTTTCTGACAGTGGAGCTGGTCGCTGCACTGCTGTCAGTAAATCATATCGCATCTACCTTTAAATAAGGTGGGGCAACTGAGAGGACGGATTAAGGGACATCGGACAGTATTTTTTTCCAAATGAGGCGTTCCTCCCTTCTCCAACAGGACCCCTAATATTGAAAGCACCACTTAAAGACCTAAACAGGGATTTGCTAAAAGAGACAATTGTATGTTAAAATGAATGAACAGGAACAGCGCAATGGAAAACCACATGCCTTACCTGGCATGGAAAGCTAAAAAACAACACTAAAGAACATCACGGTTTGCACGTTCATGTTGGCGTGGCAACGTCATATTCAGAATTACCAGTATCATCTAGAATCACCACGTTATTGCCTTACAATTTTGAATGAACTACCCAATAATGCACAATAACGTGGAAATGCAGCTTACTTTCACTACACCGTGGCATTACAGGATTTTTGCCCTAGTTTTTGCTGCATCTCGTAATTTCAGATGCAGTAAAATGTACAAACTTTGGGGCATATTTATACTCTGCCTGAGCCGAATTAGCGTAAAAAATGTTGACGCAAATTCAGTGCAAACTCTACACCATATTTATACTTTGACGGCCGACCCCGCAAATGCCAAAATTCTGCCGTGTGCGTCATTTTCTGGATGAGTGAAACTGCCTTGCATTCCTGACATGCAAGGTAGGCGTTCCCGTCCAAAAAATGACTTAAACACCCGTACGCCATATTTATCCTACCGCGCAAAAATCCTGCACGGCTGGGAGATGGAGTCGGAAAATGAAGCACCGCCCGATTTGTTTAAAAAAATAACGCCTGGGTCAGGGAGGCGTTAAAATGGGGCACACACACCAGTACTTAAGGAAAACACACACAAGCAACAGCAGAGCTCCAAAAGGAAGACATGGAAGTGCTGTTCATCCAGCATGCACGAAGACGCAGAGCACAGGACCAACAGCAGCAGCTTCCACCACAGCAGCAGGGACCCCAAAGGCAACGCAGAAGGCAGGAGAGGATATTCAGGACCAGGACAACCCTTCTGGGACTCAGGCAACAAGACATCATTGTAGGAGGCTGGCCTGGCTTAAAGTGGGTACCTTGTGGTACTTACACCTTGTGTCAGGTCCAGTTATCCCTTATTAGCAGATTAGTAGTATTCTAGCAGCTTAGACTGATAAAGGTAGCTATAGCAGACAGATTAGGCTGAACTAGGAGACATGCAAAGCTCCTACTATACCACTTATATCATATAGCACTATATCATAAGAAACACAATACTCAGAGTTGCTAAAAATAAAGGTACTTTATTTTAGTGACAATATGCCAAAAGTATCTCAGAGGATATACTCCCTTAGGAGGTAAGTAAAATACACAAAATATACACACAAACTCAAATCAGGTAAGTAAACAGTTAGAAAAGTAGTGCAAACAGTGTAGAATACAACAGGATGCAATAGGCCTAGGGGCAACACAAACCATATACTAAGAAAGTGGAATGCGAACCACTTAGGGACCCCAGGCATAGTGTAGTGTGTAGAGGGTCACTGGGAGTGTAAGAAAACACTACGGATGTCCAAGATACCCCACTCCAAGACCCTGAAAAGTAGGAGTAAAGTTACCCTACTACCCCAGAAACACACTAAAGTCGTGATAGGGGATTCTGCAAAGGCAACAACTGACTGCAAAGCACTGAAGACGGATTCCCGGACCTGAGGACCTGTAAAGGAAGGGGACCAAGTCCAAGAATCATGCAAGTGTCCGGGGGGGGGGGGCAGGAGCCGGGATGAAGGTGGAAAAGGGCTGCCTCTGGGTGGAAGAAGCTGAAGATTCTGCAACAACGGAAGGTGCCAGGAACTTCTCCTTTGCACAGAAGATGTCCCACGGCGCGCTGGAGGATGCAGAGTTGTTTCCACGCAGAAAGATCGCAAACAAGCCTTGCTAGCTGCAAGAGTCGCGGTTGAATAAAATGGGTGCTGCCCAGGCCGAGGAAGGAACTGGAGGTCGCCCCTTGAATGAGGAGACAGAGGGGGCGCTCAGCAGCACAGAGAGCCCACATAGAAGCAGGCCCGCAGAAGCACTTGAACAGGCATTCAAGAAATCTGAGCACGGCGGTCATCTCAACACTACAAAGGAGGGTCCCACGAAGTCGTTGATCAAATCAGCGAGCTGAGTAATGCAGTATGGAGTGCTGGGAACCTGGGCTATGCTGTGCACGAAAGATTCCTTGACACTGGCCACTCTGAGGTCTCCATTGTGCCCTCACACCTCTCCATTCAAGATGGCAGAGGTCTGGGACACTGGAGGAGCTCTGGACACCACCCCCGGTGTAGACTGGTTTATGCAAGGAGGGCACCATCTGTGCCCTTCAAAGCATTTCCAGAGACCAGGAGAGGCTACTCCTCTCAGGCCCTTAACACCTATTTCCAAAGGGAGAGGGTGTAACACCCTCTCTCAGAGGAAATCCTTTGTTCTGCCTTCCTTAGTAACTTTGCACGTAACCTTCGCTAAGTGAGGGTTAGACATATAGGTGACTTATAAGTTACTTAAGAGCAGTGTAAAATGGCTGTGAAATAACGTGGACATTATTTCACTCAGGCTGCAGTGGCAGTCCTGTGTAAGAATTGTCTGAGCACCCTATGGGTGGCAAAAGAAATGCTGCAGCCCATAGGCATCTCCTGGAACCCCAATACCTAGTTACCATATAATAGGGAATTATAAGGGTGTTCCAGTGTGCCAATCAGAATTGGTAAAATTAGTCACAAGCCTGCAGTGACAATTTTAAAAGCAGAGAGAGCATAAACACTGAGGTTCTGGTTAGCAGAGCCCCAGTGATACAGTTAGGCACCACACAGGGAACACATACAGGGCACAACTTATGAGCACTGGGGTCCTGGCTAGCAAAAACAAACATACATACAAGTAAAACAGGGGGGGTAACATGCCAGGCAATATGGTACTTTCCTTCACAACCCCCACCCCCCCAAACGAGGGACAATAAGGCTAACCTTGCCCAGATGAGTCTTCATTGTCTAAGTGGAAATATCTGGAGAGTCCATCTACATTGGAGTGGGTACTCCCAGGTCTATGTTCCACTGTATAGTCCATTCCCTGTAGGGATATAGACCACCTCAACAATTTAGGGTTTTCACCTTTCATTTGTTTTAGCCAAAGTAGAGGTTTGTGGTCTGTCTGAACAATGAAGTGAGTACCAAACGGTATGGTCTCAACTTTTTCAGTGCCCAGACCACAGCAAAGGCCTCCCTCTCTATGGCAGACCAACGATTTTCTCTAGGGGTCAACCTCCTGCTGATAAAAGCAACAGGTTGATCCTGGCCCTCAGTATTCAGCTGTGATGGCACTGCCCCAGCCCCCAATTCAGAAGCATCAGTCTGGACTATGAACTTTTTGGAGTAGCGAGGGCTTTTTAGGACAGGTGCAGAGCACATGGCCTGTTTGAGCTCATCATAAGCTTTTTGACAGCTAGCTGTCCACAATACCTTTTTAGGCATTTTTTTAGTAGTGAGGTCATTAAGAGGAGCTGCAGTGGAGCTATAATTCTTAATAAACCTCCTATAGTACCCTGTGAGGCATAGAAAGGCTCTCCCCTGGGTTTGAGTTGTAGGGGAAACCCATTCCATAATCGTCTGGATCTTCCCCTGCAGTGGTGCAATCTGTTCCCCACCTACCAGGTGGCCCAGATAAACCACTTTTCCCTGCCCTATCTGGCGCTTTGAGGCCTTGATAGTGAGGCCTGGCTTCTGCAGGGCCTCCAAAACCTTCCACAGGTGGACCAGGTGATCATCCCAGGTGGAGCTAAAGACAGCTGTATCACCCAGATATGCTGCACTAAAAGCTTCCAACCCTTGCAGGACTGTGTTCACCAACCTTTGAAAGTGGCAGGTGCATTCTTCAGACCAAAGTGCATTACAGTGAATTGATAGTGCCCTCCAATGGTTGAAAATGCAGTCTTGGGTTTAGCATTTTCTGATAATTTAATCTGCCAATACCCTGCAGTTAAATCAAAAGTGCTTAGATACTTGGCAGAAGCCAGTGTATCTATCAGCTCATCTGCCCTGGGTATAGGGTGAGCATCTGTCTTGGTTACTTGGTTGAGCCCTCAATAGTCAACACAAAACCTCATCTCTCTTTTATCATCCTTAATGTGAGGTTTTGGAACAAGCACCACTGGGCTAGCCCATGGGCTTTCTGAATGCTCAATCACTCCTAAGTCTAACATTTTCTGAACCTCTTGTTTAATGCAGTCCCTGACATGGTCAGGCTGCCTATAATTCTTACTTTTTGACAGGTAAACTGTCTCCAGTATTGATTGTATGCTCACACCAAGTAGTGGTACCTGGCATCAGTGAGAAGAGTTCAGAAAACAGACTTAAGAGATTTACACAGTTGTCCTTCGGCTCTGCAGTAAGGCAATCTGCAAGTACTACTCCCTCCACTGAGCCATCAGCTTCAGTGGTGGAGAAGAGATCAGGGAGAGGGTCACTCTCTTCTTCCTGTCCCTCATCAGTTGCCTTGAGCAGGGTGAGATCAGCCCTGTCACAGTAGGGTTTTAGGCGGTTGACATGAAGCACCCTAAGGGGACTCCTGGCAGTGCCCAGGTCTACCAAGTAGGTAACCTCACCCTTTTTCTCAGCAATTAGATGGAGTCCAATCCATTTGTCCTGGAGTGCTCTTGGGGCCACAGGCTCCAATACCCACACCTTCTGTCCTGGGTGGTACTGGGTCAGGACAGCCTTTTGGTCATGCCATTGCTTTTGTAGCTCCTGGCTGGCGTGAAGGTTTTTACTGGCCTTTTTTTCATGTACTGAGCCATTCTTGATCTTAGGCCAAGTAGAAAATCCACAATGTCCTGTTTAGGAGCTTTTAAAGGTTGTTGACAACCCTCCTTAACAAGTGCAAGGGGAACTCTCACAGGGTGCCCAAAGAGGAGTTCAAAGGGGATAAAGCCCACTCCTTTTTGGGCTACCTCCCTGTAAGCAAAAAGGAGGCAAGGTAACAGGACATCCCATCTCCTTCTGAGTTTTTTAAGGAGTCCCATTATCATACCTTTGAGAGTTTTATTAAACCTTTCAACCAGACCATTTGTTTGTGGATGATAAGGAGTAGTGAACTGGTATGTTACACCACACTCCTTCCACATTGCTTTGAGGTAGGCAGCCATAAAAGAACTACCTCTGTCTGACACCACTTCCTTAGGGAAGCCCACTCTGGAAAAGATTCCCAGGAGGGCCTTCGCCACTGCAGGTACTTTAGTGGTCCTGAAGGGGATTGCTTCACGGTACCTAGTGGCATGGTCCACAACCACCAGGATATACCTATTGCCTGAAGCTGTTGGAGGGTCAAGGGGGCCAACTATGTCAACCCCTACCCTTTCAAAGGGCACCCCAACCACAGGAAGTAGAATTAAGGGGGCATTTGGTGTGCCACCAGTCTTGCCACTGGCTTGTCAGGTCACACAAGAGCGACAAAACTCTTTAGTGTTAACTGACATATGAGGCCAGTGAAAGAGGGGAACAAGCCTGTCCCAAGTTTTACTCTGGCCCAAATGCCCAGCCAAAGGAATGTCATGTGCCAAGGTAAGAAGAAACTCCCTGCACTGCAAAGGGGTGACCAATCTCCTGGCAGCTCCAGGTTTAGGGTGCCTTGACTCAGTATAGAGGAGGTTGTCTTCCCATTACACCTTATGGCGATCACTGACATCCCCATTCTGCTGTTTGACAGCTTTCAGTCTCAAACCCTCTAGTGTGGGACAGGTCTGCTGTGCCACAATCAGCTCTTCCCTAGCAGGCCCACCTGCACCCAAAAGCTCAGCAGTGTCTGCTGCCAGCTCATCTGGTGTAGTTTCTGCACAGGGAGAGGATTCCTCTTCATCAAAAGGGGAATCTTCTGGTGAGGGAGGGATAGTGGGCAAGGATTTACCCTTCCTAACCCTAGCATTTGGGGTCACTCGGTCCATTGTTCCAGGATCCAAGTTTCCCTGTCCTTTTTGCTTTTTTGGCCTGAGCCCTTGTCAAAGCAAAAATATGCCCAGGAATGCCCAGCATTGCTGCATGAGCCTCCAACTCCACTTCAGCCCAATCTGATGTCTCCAAATCATTGCCTTGTAAGCAATCTACAGGTAATTCAGTGGCTACCACAACTTTCTTTGGACCAGTAACCCCATCCCACCAGTTGAGATTCACAACAGCCATGGGGCGCCTAAGTGTGTTATTGTGAGCATCAGTCACTTGGTACTGCTGACCAAGTAGGTGTTGATCAGGGTGAACCAGTTTCTCTATAACCATAGTTACACTGGCTCCTGTGTCCCTGTAGGCCTCAACCTCAATACCATTAATTAGTGGTAGTTGCTTGTACTTACCATTTTAAGGGGACAAGCAACCAAGGTGGCAAAGTCAATGCCACCATCAGAGACTAAAACAGTCTCTGTGGTCTCCCTAACAAGAACAACCCCAACTACACTGCCAATAGTGAGCCCAGCTACACCCTTGGATTGGCTGTTTGTAGTAGACTTCCGACCACCACTGCTATTACTAGGGGCACTAGTGATTGCAGTTGGGGTTGTGGTAGTGGGAGCCTTGGTGTTTTTCTTTGGACAAGTAGCATCACTTGCCCAATGGCCTTTCACTTTAAATAAATAACACCATAGCTTTTTTCTGATTGTGAGAAGAGGATTTGGACCCACCACCCCCAGAGGACTTTTGTGGGCCTGATGAAGACTCAGAATGTTTTTTATCTTTGTCCCCACCCTTGTCAGAAGGCTTACCATCCTTCTTCTTGCCATCCTTCTCCCCCCGTATGAACTTTTCTGTTCACTCTTGTTCTGACCCATTTGTCAGCCTTCTTTCCCAATTCTTGGGGAGAGGTCAGATCTGAGTCTACCAAGTACTAGTGCAACAAATCAGACACACAATTATTCAAAATATGCTCTCTCAGGTTTAGATTATACATGCTTTCTTAGTCAGTCACCCACTGCCATGTAATCAACCCACCAAGGCCTTCACTGAACAGTCTACAAAGTCTGTCCAGTCTTGAGAGGAGTCCTGGAGCAGTCAGCGGTCGATCCTTGGCAGAAGAGAGAGAAGTGCAGAGGAACTCTGGTGAGCTCTTACATTCGTTATCTGAAGAGAAACCCACAGGAGAGACCCTAAATAGCCCTCAGAGGAGTAAGAGCCTATCAGGAGGGGTGTATGACATCACCTGCTGGCAGTGGCCACTCAGAGGTCTCCATTGTGCCCTCACACCTGTGCATTCAAGATGGCAGAGGTCTGGGACACTGGAGGATCTCTGGGCACCACCAATGGGGTGGTGATGGGCAGGGGAGTGGTCACTCCCCTTTCCTTTGTCCAGTTTTGTGCCAGAGCAGGGGCTAAGGGGATCCCTGAACCGGTGTAGACTGGTTTATGCAAGGAGGGCACCATCTGTGCCCTTCAACGCATTTCCAGAGGCCAGGAGAGGCTACTCCTCTCAGGCCCTTAACACCTATTTCCAAAGGGAGAGGGTGTAACATCCTCTCTCAGAGGAAATCCTTTGTTCTGCCTTCCTGGGACTGGGCTGCCCAGGCCCGGGGGGGGGGGCAGTAACCTGTCTGAGGGTTGGCAGCAGCGGTAGCTGCAGAGAAAACCCCAGAAAGCTAGTTTGGCAGTACCCGGAGTCCATGCTGGAGCCTTGGGGATGCAAGGGATTGGCACCCCAATACCAGAATTGGCTTGGGGGGGGTCAATTCCATGATCTTAAACATGTTGCATGGCCATGTTCGGAGTTACCACTGTAAAGCTACACATAGGTATTGACCTATATGTAGTTCACGCGTGTAATGGTGTCCCCCCTCTCACAAAGTCCGGGGAAATTGCCCTGAACAATGTGGGGGCACATTGGCTAGTGCCAGGGTGCCCTCACACTTAGTAACTTAGTAAATTTGCACCTAACCTTCACTAAGTGAGGGTTGGACATATAGGTGACTTATAAGTTACTTAAGAGCAGTGTAAAATGGCTGTGAAATAACGTGGACGTTATTTCACTCAGGCTGCAGTGGCAATCCTGTTTAAGAATTGTCTGAGCTCCCTATGGGTGGCAAAAGAAATGCTGCAGCCCATAGGGATCTCCTGGAACACCAATACCCTGGGTACCTAGGTACCATATACTAGGGAATTATAAGGGTGTTCCAGTGTGCCAATCAGAATTGGTAAAATTAGTCACTAGCCTGCAGTGACAATTTTAAAAGCAGAGCGAGCATAAACACTGAGGTTCTGGTTAGCAGAGCCTCAGTGATACAGTTAGGCACCACACAGGGAACACATACAGGGCACAACTTATGAGCACTGGGGTCCTGGCTAGCAGGATCCCAGTGACACATGCAAAAACAAACATACATAAAAGTAAAAAATGGGGGTAACATGCCAGGCAAGATGGTACTTTCCTACACAACCCCCCCTAAACGAGGGACAATAAGGCTAACCATGCCCAGATGAGTCTTCATTGTCTAAGTGGAAATATTTGGAGAGTCCATCTACATTGGAGTGGGTACTCCCAGGTCTATGTTCCACAGTATAGTCCATTCCCTGTAGGGATATAGACCACCTCAACAATTTAGGGTTTTCACCTTTCATTTGTTTTAGCCAAAGTAGAGGTTTGTGGTCTGTCTGAATAATAAAGTGGTACCAAACAGGTATGGTCTCAACTTTGTGAGTGCCCAGACCACAGCAAAGGCCTCCCTCTCTATGGCAGACCAACACTTTTCTCTAGGGGTCAACCTCCTGCTGATAAAAGCAACAGGTTGATCCTGGCCCTCAGTATTAAGCTGTGATAGCACTGCCCCAACCCCCAATTCAGAAGCATCAGTCTAGACTATGAACTTTTTGGAGTAGCAAGGGCTTTTTAGGCCAGGTGCAGAGCACATGGCCTGTTTGAGCTCATCAAAAGCTTTTTGACAACTAGCTGTCCACAATACCTTTTTAGGCATCTTTTTACTAGTGAGGACATTAAGAGGAGCTGCAATGGAGCCATAATTCTTAATAATCCTCCTATAGTACCCTGTGAGGCATAGAAAGGCTCTCACCTGGGTTTGACTTGAAGGGGGAGCCCATTCCATGATGGTCTGGATCTTCCCCTACAGTGGTGCAATCTGCATCCCACCTACCAGGTGGCCCAGATAAACCACTTTTCCCTGCCCTATCTGGCACTTTGAGGCCTTGATAGTGAGGCCTGGCTTCTGCAGGGCCTCCAAAACTTTCCACAGGCGGACCAGGTGATCCTCCCAGGTGGAGCTAAAGACAGCTTTATCACCCACATATGCTGCACTAAAAGCTTCCAACCCCTGTAGGACTGTGTTCACCAACCTTTGAAAAGTGCCAGGTGTATTCTTCAGATCAAAGGGCATTACAGTGAATTGATAGTGCCCTCCAATGGTTGAAAATGCAGTCTTGGGTTTAGCATCTTCTGATAATTTAATCTGCCAATACCCTGCAGTTAAATCAAAAGTGCTTATATACTTGGCAGAAGCCAGTGTATCTATCAGCTCATCTGCCCTGGGTATAGGGTGAGCATATGTCTTGGTTACTTGGTTGAGCCCTCTGTAGTCAACACAAAACCTCATCTCACTTTTACCATCCTTAATGTGAGGTTTTGGAACAAGCACCACTGGGCTAGCCCATGGGCTTTCTGAAGGCTCAATCACTCCCAAGTCTAACATTTTCTGAACCTCTTGTTTAATCCAGTCCCTGACATGGTCAGGCTGCCTATAAATCTTACTTTTGACAGGTAAACTGTCTTCAGTATTGATTGTATGCTCACACCAAGTAGTGGTACCTGGTATCAGTGAGAAGAGTTCAGAAAACTGACTTAAGAGATTTACACAGTTGTCCTTCAGCTCTGCAGTAAGGGACTCTGCAAGTACTACTCCCTCCACTAAGCCATCAGCTTCAGTGGTGGAGAAGAGATCAGGGAGAGGGTCACTCTCTTCTTCCTGTCCCTCATCAGTTGCCATGAGCAGGGTGAGATCACCCCTGTCATAGTAGGGTTTTAGGCAGTTGACATGGAGCATCCGACGGGGACTCCTGGCAGTGCCCAGGTCTACCGAGTAGGTAACGTCACCATTTTTCTTAACAATTAGATGGGGTCCACTCCGTTTGTCCTGGAGTGCTCTTTCGGCCACATGCTCCAATACCCACACCTTCTGTCCAGGGTGGTACTGGGTCAGGATGTCAACATCAGGACAGTGCGCTCTCTACGGGCACGAAAATGCAAAAACTCAGCCTTTATGCCAGAGCATAATTCATGCATTGTGCTTATATGCAGTTTGTTAACCTTTTGCATTGCAGACTTTAACCTTGAAAAACACTATTAATGATGTTTGCAATAACTGTTCAGTTGCAAGGTATTGCTGCAGACTTATTGAGTGTGTTAGGGTGTGGCCCCTTTCTAGGACGTTCTAGAAGTTTTCTCTGCAGTATGACTGGGTGTGGTCTGTGGGCTGGGCCAGACTCTATATAAGGGAGGCAGCCCAGCTCCACGTGCTCACTATTCCGAGGTCCCGGTACAGAGCAGCAGCAATTTCCTGAGCTCCTGTTCTGGAGGCCTAGCTTGAAGTTCCAGGCCTGCACGGCATTATCTTGGTGATCCTAGAGCAGGGTGGTAAGACGGTGGTCGGGCTGGGCCCCCGACCCCGCCCTAAAAAAGACTCTTGAATTTTTGGGCCTATTCTTGAAAACTTTCAGAGTACGCCAAGCATTGCTTTGAGGTTATTCTTGGTGTTTAGATCGGCAAAGGTTTGCGCGATCGTTTCATGGTATTTGCATACTTTTGTTAGAATCGCTGTGCGCGTGATTCATTTCTTGCATGACAACCCTGGTGCTCGGATCGGCAAAGGTTTGCGCGATCGTTTCATGGCATTTGCATACTTTGTTAGAATCGGCTGTGCGCGTGATTTATTTCTTGCATGAGAACCCTGGTGTTCGGATTGGCAAAGGTTTGCGCAATCATTTCATGGCATTTGCATACTTTGTGAGAATCGGCTGTGTGCGCGATTCATTTCTTGCATGACAACCCTGGTGTTCGGATCGCCAAAAGTTTGCGTGATCGTTTCATGGCATTTGCATACTTTTGTTAGAATCGGCTGTGCGCGCGATTCATCTCTTGCATGCCAACCCTGGTGTTCGGATCGGCAAAGGCTTGCGCGATCATTTCATGGCATTTACATATACTGGTTAGAATCGGCTGTGTACGCGATTCATTTCTTGCATGACAAACTTGGTGTTCGGATCGGCAAAGGCTTGCGCGATGATTTCCAGATATTTACATATACCTGTTGGAATCGGCAGAGTGCACAATTCATTTCCCTCATGTAAAACTTGATTCCCAGATCAGAAACAGTGTGTGAAATCATTTCATGGCCATACAAAAAAACTGTGAAGTGTAATGTTATTTAATATGCACACATTTCTTTTGCGAACAAGACAAACCCTAAATGTGACGTTCTGGTGCATATTAAGTTCTTAGCATAATTCTAATTGTTTTCCAGGTATGGTTTTCAGACAGCCTTTAGTCCTCATGTTAAATAAGGCAGTGTTTGTTCTGAAGCTATATTCTAGAAGGTTCTTGTATTTCTAGTCATTACGTGACATGTTATGAAAAGCTTTTATGAAACATTGCATTAATCATCCTTGATTTTATTCCAGGTATCCAGAGTTCTTGAGTCCTAGTTAAAATCACTCCTTAGAGTATCCATGGTAACAGTAAGACAATACTAAGAATCATAATCTAGTGACAGTCAATGTGATTTTATTCTGATGTTGTGTTGTTTAACCTTTTGCTTCCTACAGGTCTCCTTCCCAGCTGTTCCATATCTAATCCCCTTTTCCCCACTTGGACTCTGTTAGACTCTGTGACATTCTAATCAGAGTATTGGAGCTGTCTTGTGGTGGACATGTTGGGAACGTGCGCAGACCCCGAGGATCTGGTGACTCTGACACAGGACAGCCTTCCGGTCATGCCATTGCTTTTGCAGCTCCTGGCTGGCCTGAAGGTTTTTACTGCCCTTTTTCATGTACTGAGCCATTCTTGATCATAGGCCAAGTACATAATCCACAATGTCCTGTTTAGGAGCTTTTAAAGGTTGTTCCCAACCCTCCTGAACAAATGCAAGGTGAACGCTCACAGGGTGCTCAAAAAGAGGAGTTCAAAGGGGATAAGGCCCTCTCCTTTTTGGGGTAGCTCCTTGTAAGCAAAAAGGAGGCAAGGTAACAGGACATCCCATCTCCTTCTGAGTTTTTCAGGGAGTCCCATTATCATACCTTTGAGAGTTTTATTAAACCTTTCAACCAGACCATTTGTTTGTGGATGATAAGGACTAGTGAACTGGTATGTTATACCACACTCCTTCCACATTGCTTTGAGGTAGGCAGACATAAAAGAACTACCTCTGTCTGACACCACTTCCTTAGGGAAGCCCACTGTGGAAAAGAATCCCAGGAGGACCTTCGCCACTGCAGATGCTTTAGTGGTCCTGAAGGGGATTGCTTCAGGGTACCTAGTGGCATGGTCCACTACTACCAGGATAAACCTATTCCCTGAAGCTGTTGGAGGGTCAAGGGGGCCAACTATGTCAACCCCTATCCATTCAAAGGGCACCCCAACCACAGGAAGTGGAATTAAGGGGGCCTTTGGTGTGCCACCAGTCTTGCCACTGGCTTGTCAGGTCACACAAGAGCGACAAAACTCTTTAGTGTTAACTGACATATGAGGCCAGTGAAACAGAGGAACAAGCCTGTCCCAACTTTTACTCTGTCCCAAATGCCCACCCAAAGGAATGTCATGTGCCAAGGTAAGAAGAAACTCCTTGTACTGCAAAGGGATGACCAATCTCCTGGCAGCTCCAGGTTTAGGGTCCCTTGACTCAGTATACAGGAGGTTGTCTTCCCAATACACCTTATGGTGATCACTGACATCCCCATTCTGCTGTTTGACAGCTTGCTGTCTCAAACCCTCTAGTGTGGGACAGGTCTGCTGTGCCACACTCAGCTCTTCCCTAGCAGGCCCCCCTGCACCCAAAAGCTCAGCAGTGTCTGCTGCCAGCTTATCCGGTGTAGGTTCTGCACAGGGAAAGGATTCCTCTTCCTCAAAAGGGGAATCTTCTGGTGAGGGAGGGATAGTGGGCAAGGATTTACCCTTCCTACCCCTAGCTTTTGGCAGCACTTGGTCCATTGTTCCAGGATCCAAGTTTTCCTGTCCTTTTTGCTTTTTGGCCTGAGCCCTTGTCAAAGCAAATACGCCCAGGAATGTCCAGCATTGCTGCATGAGCCTCCAACTCCACTTCAGCCCAAGCTGATGTCTCCAAATCATTGCCTAGTAAGCAATCTACAGGTAATTCAGTGGCTACCACAACTTTTTTTGGACCAGTAACCCTCACCCCAGTTGAGATTCACAACAGCCATGGGGGGACTAAGGGGGTCATTCCAACCCTGGCGGTCGGTGTTAAAGCGGCGGCCAAGCTGCCAACAGGCAGACGGTAAAAAAATGGAATTCTGACCCTGGCGGGAACCGCCAACACAGGCCGCCACTTTAACACTCCGACCGCCACGGCGGGACAAACAAACAGCGCGGCGGTCACCGCCAACAGACAGGCGGCAGACAATGTACCGCCCACACTATCACAACCCACCAATCCGCCACCTTTTCCAGGGCGGGAGCCCCGCCGATAAAAACATGGCGGAAACAGACTATGAACGTGAAAACGCTCACCTATACACACTCCACGAGGAATCTGGACAGCATGGAACCCGAATTAAACATCCTACCAGCCATTGTCTTCCTGCTCCACTACCAGGAGCACGAACGCCGGCGCAGAAGACAACGGTGAGTACTGCACCTATGACACAGGGGAGGGGGGAGGAGAAAAGGTTACGGGCACACACATACACGACCCCCCCCCCCCAAATCCCTACACACCAATGCAGAGCAACAAGTCAGAGTGACACCCCCCCAAACCCCCCGGAATAATGCAAAGACAAAATAAAATGATCATTAAAATTGAAGTATATTAAAGCATATTTGAAGTTAAGTGAAATATGAAATATATAAAATAAATATATTACAACATGAACAATATATACATAGTCCAAAAGTCCGGCACATATTGGCTACATTCCATTGTTCGTGGGCCAATGTGCATAAACACATGGGCAAAGCCCACACACGAGACCCGATTCCATTGGAGAGAACACTGCTGGGGCATCAGATAATAAAACCACAGGCATCTCAGGGGGAAGGGAAGGGGGGGCACCTCAGCCACATGAGTCCACGACGCCAGATCCACGAGGGGTCTCCATGCCCACTGTACCATCCTGGGGAGAGCAAAGCCACAGTCTCTCAAGTCTCTACAGTGGGTGGATTGCCCACTGTACCATCCTGGGGAGTGCAAAGCCACAGTCTCTCAAGTCTCTACAGTGGGTGGATTGCCCACTGTACCATCCTGGGCAGTGCAAAGCCACAGTCCATCAGGTGGATTACAGACTCCACTGGTTATGGAGGAGGCATGTTGGCCAGAGTGCTTCGTGAAGCCCTGCCCGACACAGATCCGGCCCTGCCAATGGGCCAGCGGTGCTTGAGATGAAGGGCCCAGCGGAGCAGTTCAGAGACGGCGGTGCCCAGCGGAGCGGTGCTTGACAGGAAGGGCCCAGCAGAGCGTTGCTTGACAGGAAGGGCCCAGCGGAGCAGTTCAGAGACGGCGGTGCCCAGCGGAGCGGTGCTTGACAGGAAGGGCCCAGCGGAGCGGTGCTTGACAGGAAGGGCCCAGTGGAGCAGTTCAGAGACGGCGGTGCCCAGCGGAATGGTGCTTGACAGGAAGGGCCCAGCGGAGCGGTGCTTGACAGGAAGGGCCCAGCGGAGCAGTTCAGAGACGGCGGTGCCCAGCGGAGTGGTGCTTGACAGGAAGGGCCCAGCGGAGCAGTCCAGAGATGGCGGTGCCCAGCGGAGCGGTGCTTGACAGGAAGGGTCCAGCGGAGCGGTGCTTGACAGGAAGGGCCCAACGGAGCAGTTCAGAGACGGCGGTGCCCAGCGGAGCGGTGCTTGACAGGAAGGGCCCAGCGGAGCGGTGCATCTCACGGCGGGCCCTGTTCAGCGGTGCTTGTCACAGCGGGGCCCTGTTCAGCGGTGCTTCTCACGGCGGGGCCCTGTTCAGCGGTGCTTGTCACGGCGGGGGCCTGTTCAGCGGTGCTTCTTACGGCGGGGCCCTGTTCAGCGGTGCTTGTCACGGCGGGGCCCTGTTCAGCGGTGCTTCTCACGGCGGGGCCCTGTTCAGCGGTGCTTGTCTTGGCGAGGCCCTGTTCAGTGGTGCTTGTTTTGGCGGGGCCCTGTTCAGCGGTGCTTGTCACGGCGGGGCCCTGTTCAGCGGTGCTTCTCACGGCGGGGCCCTGTTCAGCGGTGCTTGTCTTGGCGGGCCCTGTTCAGCGGTGCTTCTCACGGCGGGGCCCTGTTCAGCGGTGCTTGTCTTGGCGGGGCCCTGTTCAGCGGTGCTTCTCACAGCGGGGCCCTGTTCAGCGGTGCTTGTCTTGTGTTCCTAGGGAACCAGATCTGGCCAATAATTCCCGCTCAGTCGCCATCCGACCTTTCGCTTGCGGGGCCCTCCTGTGCTGGAGTCCTGGGCCCATGGGTGTCCTCCGTCACACCCCAAATGGGGCTGGTGGGGCCCTCCTGGGCAGCTCGCCTGCTGCCGGACTTGTCCGCCCTGCTGCCCTTGCCCTCCTTGGCCGAATCTCTGGGGCCCTTGCCTCCCTTTGTGGATGTGCCAGGTGACGGTGCAAGGGTGGTGTCCTTGGGGGCAGCCGTCTCAGGCCTGTCGCGCCAGCCCTTCCCTTTTTTGGTTCTTTTCCCAGGGGGTGGGCTGGCTGTCCCCTTGCTGCTGGCCGATGTTCCTTCCCTAGGAGCTGGTGGACTCCAATAGCCCTGAACGATGGTCCTAGTAGGTGCAGGGCTTGTGGTGGCTGAGGTGCTGTTTGAACTCTTACGAGATGGAGGGGGTGGGTCAGGTGATGCAAAGAGGTTAATTTTGGAGAGGAACAACTTTTTAGGAGCAATGGGAAGGGTAGGTGCAGTGGGTATGGGAGTGGAGGAAGAGGATGTGGTTGTAGGAGAGTCAAGTGTGCTGTCTTTGGGTGCAGGTGCTTGTGACGGAGGCTGTCGTGAGGTGGATGGCTGTTGGGTGGGTGGCTGCCTGCGTTTGTGTGGTTTGGGGGGGGGTGACAGACACACTGGGAGAGTACACAGGGAACGTGTAAATGGCAGTGGGGGTGGTGACTGCACGTGTGCGGACTGTTCTGGTGGGTGTGGTGGTGATGGACGTACTGGCTGATGGTGGTGTGCATGCAGGTGTGAGTGGAGACGTCACAGGGAGGGAGGAGGGAGACGAGGAGGAGGGGGACACAGAGGAGGCAGTGGCTGTTGGCATGTCTGCATGTGGATGTTGCTTGGGTGAATGCTTGTGTGATCTGTGGTGCTTATGTCTGGATGAGCTGCTCTTGGGTGTTGATGTGTGTGCAGGCTGGTCTGTAGGTGTGTCTGGGATAGGCAGAGGAACAGGGGAGTGGGACTGGGTGGAGGGAGTTGGAGGAGGGAGGCTGGAGACAGGGACAATGGCTGCCGTCAGTGCTGAGGGCAGAGCGTTGAACGATCGCTGATGGGCAGCCTGACCCGAATGAATGCCCTCCAGGTATGCATTGCTCCGATGCACCTCCCTTTCTACCCCCTGGATGGCATTCAAAAGGGTAGACTGCCCAACAATGAGCGTCTGGAGAAGGTCAATGATCTCCGCACTGAGGGCAGCAGGGGTAACTGGGGCAGTGCCTGAGGTGCCTGGGGTGAAGGAGATGCCCGCCTTCCTGGCCGAGCGGGCACGGGGCGAACGCTGAGGGGCTGCTGGGAGGGCAGAGCTGGTGCGCTGGGTGGTGGCTGTACCTGTTGTTGCGGTGGGCACGGATGTTGCCGCCACCACAAGGGAGCTCCCTTCCGAGGATGTGTCGGTGTCGCTGACGTCTCCACGGGTCCCCGTTGTGGAGCTCCCCTCGCCCTCCGTCTCACTGGTGAACTCGGAGTCGGTTGCAGGGCCCTCCGGGGCCATGTGAGATGCAGTTCCCTCGTGCGCCGATGCCACTTCTCCTCCGCCTTATGATGCTAATGCACACATGAACAGGAAAACCAAAAAAAAGGGGGGGAGAAGAAAGAAAGACATGTTGAGTGCATGCATTGGCGGCACCGTTGGTGGAGAGGACAGACACAGAAGCCCCCTGCACTACGCCGCGCACTCGGGGTACACTACTCAATTATTGTGACTTGGCCTATAGTCTATGGACGACAAATGCACACATAGGTGAGCCCGGGCCATGGATAGCTGTACTTAGCACCCTACAGAGGTGGGGGGCGGGGGCACAGGGCCATGCCTAACGGAGGGGCCTAGCCTACAGAAACCGCCCCGGCCTAGAGATAGCCACAGCCCTTCTCCCCCACCCAGACACCTCCACTGTGCGCTAATATAGCAGAATGTGCTGATACACACCCCCTTGTGTCTGCTGTGATGTCCTCACGCGCCCATCCAAATCGGGGTAGGCCACCGCCAGGATCCGGGACATCAGGGGGGTCAATTGCCGTGTGGCACCCCTCCTAGGTTGGGAGGCCATCCCCAGCAGAGCCTCGGCGTTCTTTCTGCTCCCGCGGCGGATGTCCTCCCACCTCTTGCGGCAGTGGGTGTCCCGTCTGTTGTGGGCCCCCAGGGCCCAGACGTCCTTGGCGATGGCACGCCAAATGTCGATCTTCTGATGGGCGCTGACCTATGTGACATGTACAGGGTGTGAAAAGAAATATCATAGCTCTATGGCA